>NC_134408.1:19340853-19598353 GCF_038048845.1 Mixophyes fleayi
TGGGGGCTTGTCCAAGGCTAATTGGGGCAGTAACTGGGAGGACGTAACGGCCACCATTAGATCAACTACTATAGCCAGGCTAGTCGTGATATTTGATTAAGCAGTCCCTGTCCCCTTGTATTCACCAGTAATCACCCGCCCGCAGGTCATTTACATGTAGCTATAGACGCTGACCAGTATGATTAACTAACGACCAACAAAACTTTAAAAACCATCACGTATGCCGCATCATACACACAGGTGGAACAGCTACAAAGTCAGCAGAGGAAAAATCGAGGTCAAAACAGGCACCAAGGAACGATGGTCAAGAACAAATCGAAGGTCACCAACAGAAATCCAATAATACAACAGCATCCAGGTCAGAAAGCAAAGTCTATAATGAGCACCTGGGTGACACCAGGCCTGGACCGAAATAGACGCTGCCATCTGCATCCACAAGACTTGGTGTGGAAAATAAGGAGTGTATTATCAGAACTATATTCAAGAGGAATATAGGGAGGGTCTGGTTGGATCTAGGCATAGTCTGGTTGAAAGAGGGGCATGATGGTGGCTAAGTGGTTAGCACTTCTGCCTTACAGCACTGGGGTCATGAGTTCAATTTCCGACCATGGCCTTATCTGTGTGGAGTTTGTATGTTCTCCCCGTGTTTGCGTGGGTTTCCTCCGGGTGCTCCGGTTTCCTCCCACACTCCAAAAACATACTGGTAGGTAAATTGGCTACTAACAAATTGACCCCAGTCTGTGTGTCTGTTTGTCTGTGTGTGTGTATATTAGGGAATTTAGACTGTAAGCTCCAATGGGGCAGGGACTGATGTGAGTGAGTTCTCTGTACAGCGCTGCGGAATTAGTAGCGCTATATAAATAAATGATGATGATGATGACCTATTTCTTCACAATTTTTTTTTATTAGAAATGCTGGGAGATATAATAACATGAAACAGGAAATAATTCAATTAGACCAGAAGACCTCAATATAACACATGAACTGTTAAAGGTCATCTGAGGTTACCTCATCTCTGAAACGTCAACTTGATGCGACAGTTCCCATCCAGGATGGTTTTAATCTAATTTTGCTTAGCAATAAAACTTATCTTGTCTTTTAAAATGTTTGCTCCTAGAATGATGAGGAACTGCGTGTTGCAGAATTAGGTCTATGTACAAGACCCGTATTTCCCGCGTGACTTGTTTATTTCCTCTGACATTTATCAAGATATTTTAATCAAAGGAAAACACTGACAAAGACCTCACACCAGCACTCACTACACGATAATGATGGTCTACGGGGCCCGTACCTGTAATACAGAACATATGGAGATCTGATAAACAAAACAAGAAAACATGTTTGCCTTCAAAAATAGCGTTTGTTTGTTCTCCTTGGACTTCCTGGGTGAAAAGTCGTTTCTTTCTCCACCTTCTTTTATGAAAGATACAACAAACATCACCACTAAGCAAGACCTACTGTTTCCGAAACTTGTCATAAATGATCGTAAATGACTAATACATAATGCAAACCATTAAATTGGCCATTAAATAGCCTACAATTAAGCTATTTATTAACAGGGTTTGTATTCAGTTTAGCTTGCAAGAACATTCAATAAATACATAGGGGATATATTGTTTGACACACAAAACATTAATGCCTAGCGTGGATCAACATGGCTGCAAAACTGTAATTATTGGCCAAGGTTAAATTGTATCAGCTGCCAACACAAACAAATAGCGCCTCTAGTGGCCACATTGTGAATAACATAAAAAACAAAATATTTTTAATGTATACTCTGTTAAAGTAGGTGAATAATCAAAACACTGGATGCCATGACACAAAACATAAAGAATAACTGAGTACACAGAATCAATGAATCTAAACGCCTGTAGGTTTTAATGGCTGAAACATTGATAGTGAAATGTAATTTTACATTCTCTAGGATAGGACCTGCTACAACAAACAAGGTCTGAAGACAAGACTGGATTATTAAAGTGTACCATGTCGACTTATACACAGCGGAGGCTGACATGTTGTAGGTGTTTTGCTATTCTAGGAGAGGTACCCGGAAACTGGGAGTCTCCCGGACAATCATTATATATATGTTTGTTTCTTTTTCTATATATAAATCATACCTGCCACCTCTCCCTGGATGTCAGGGAGACTCCCTGAAATAGGGGTGATCTCCCTCACTCCCTGAAGTGTCTGGCATTCTCCCTGATGCTGAGCCAGTACAAGACGTGGTTGGCTTCGCCATCTGTGGCATGATGACACAGTTCAGAAATTGTGTCCTATGTCCATGTATTGATGCCTATGGAGGTGGCCATTTTCATGGAGACAAAGATGTAATCAAAGACTGACAAGGTAAGACAACATGACTTCAGTAATGGAGACAGAAATGTAAAAGACATTTCAGTCTCTAGAGATTCATTAACCGCTTTTCTTTAACGCATAGTTGCCTACTTTCCCGGAATGTCCGGGAGACTCCCGCATTTCTGGGAGACCTGCCGGGCTCCCGGGAGAGCAGGGCAACCTCCCGGCTCTCTCCCCCGCAATAGATAAGTGGCAGAGGGTGGGGCTTAATGATGAAAATGTTGCATCGTTTTAGCCCCCCCCCCTGTTGTAATTTGCCAAAATTGTGACAATTGTTTAGGGGCGGACCAAAATGATGCAATTCGCCAAGCCCCGCCCCCGCACGCCGACCTACCCCGGGATCTCCGTGAAGCCAACGAGGAAAAGTTGTCAAGTATGATATAAATAAACACACATCATACCTCAGCATACCTCACAACATTGTTTAGTATACTGCTAGTTTGCACCTACTTTCATGAACATCCCCAAAGAGAGAAAACACTAGGCACTAGATGAGATAACATGCATTTACCAAAACAAAAATTGCTAATAATTTAAATAAAACTGTTTTGGGGTTAATGTCGGTATGGTGGGGTTAATATAGATATATATATATATATATATATATATATATATATATATATATATATATAAGGTTGTACTGAAGCAAGTGGTTTTTTTATTCCCAAACTACAACTGTTTATTTAAATTTTTTAATTTTTCCTTTGTTTATTATTTGCCTGTATTTTTCTGCCTTGACTGTGGTCTTCGCACAGCAGACGTCCTGGGCAGCTGTGTCTTCCTGCTTTGAAATCGGATCTGCCCCTCGCAGCCAGGAATGGGTTTGATTCACAGCGTGGATTATAGGAGCTACTGAGAGGTGCGTTATATAACCCCGGTCGCTCTCAGGACCAGCTGGGCATGTGACTTCCGCAAGCTGTGGGAACAAGTGTCCAGCAGGTGATACCACATCCCGTATTCTTTTGGGAAATAAAACCTCAGACTCTCGGATTCCGAAAGGTCCTGTGAAAGCCACAACTAAGAATGATGGTACTGGCAGCTTGGTGTACTACGGTACCAAGAACGCCAATTGTAAGACCTGTGTCTTCCATTCAATACGAATGAAGATAGAAATCATCCTTTTATTCAGACTTACACTGATGATCTCTAAAAAGGACTGAACCAGATGTGTAGAGTTTTCTGACCACATTGTAAGCTGGATTTATAGTTTTTCTTAATTGCTAGCTCCTGAGCCAAGCCTTAGAGCATTACAATCCCCATCATGACATGTTTCCTGATTTTGTTTCTAACATATTATTTTGCATTGAAATAATTCTCATCAATAAATAATAATTTACAAAGCAGTATCTAATATCATCGAAGGGCTAAAAACTTGAAGACCCTGGAACTTCGCACTTCTGCGAAAGTGACTGCACCTCTGTGGAACTCGATTTGTGTGAAATTTTCGGAGAGATTTTGAACACCTCTAGCCCCACTGGAATCCAATCAAACCCCCTGATCTGCTGAAGCCACGCCCTGATCTGCCTAGTCACGCCCACACTCTTATGAAGCCACATCCCACTTCTGCTTTGGCCATGTCTCTCAAGGGATATGTAGTTTCTGTAAACAATTATGTGCAGGACTAGAGTCCCTTTAAGAACTACTCATGCTTAGGACATAATTGATCAAAATAAATCACTTTTGGGATTAGATTGAGTTGTTAAACTTAAGATAATCTGTAGACACCAGTCAATAGGATTGCAGGTTGGTAGAAAGGTTATTAAAATAGCGATATGCCAATTATTATTAAAATGAGCCTAAGGGAAGCCCAGGTAACAAGAAAGTCAAAGTCATACTTAAGACCAAATTTTGCCGGCGAAAGTTGCAAAATGTTTCGGCCAGTTGTAGAATCACACAAATAATTCATACTTTCCAACTCTCCCGGAATGTCCGGGAAACTCCGGGAGAGTATGGCAGCCTCCCGCATCACTTAACTAGGAAGTGGGCAGAATTCGGTCCATAATGCTGCGATTCTCCGGGAATCGCAGCATTTGGCCCCGCCCCCACTGTAAAATGAGGCGTTTGCGTCATTACATACATCCATACTTGCCAACATTTTTTTTTATTTTTCCGGGAGATGCCGGCTGGGACGTGGGCGTGCAGGGGGCGGGGCTGCGAAATCGCGTCATTTTGGCCCCGCCCCCGTGACGGAATGACGCAAATCGCGTCATTTTACAGTGGGGGCGGGGCTAAACGCCGCGATTCCGGGTGAATCGCGGCGTTTAAAGTAAATTTTTCCCCCTTCCTATCAGGGAGATTGCCACACTCGTCCGGGAGACTCTCGCAAAATGCGGGAGTCTCCCGGACAATGCGGGAGAGTTGGCAAGTATGCATACATCCCAGGGGGCGCATGCACAATGATGCAATTTTTGGAGCCCCGCCCCCTGCACGCCCACCTCCCCCCGGCAGCTCCCGCACTCCAACTAGAAGAAGTTGGCAAGTATGAAAAGTATGAAATATTTACATGAATGTAATGAGCAACATCAGCCAGCGACGGCCAAGGATTATCATGACTGATACTGAATAATTTAATGCCCGCCCCCACCCTGGGTGCCGTGATTTAATTCATATTAACCTCTGCCTCCTGTCAACAAATACAACAAAACCTTAAATCTTCAGATATGAAGTTCTCACTTAGGACAGTGTCACTTACTTGATTTATTATACACAATTATCTATACCAGTGTCTTTCTTTTTTTTATTAGATCTGTATTAATAAAGTGAAAAGTTCCTCTTGACTAGCAAAAACTGATCCACCAGAAATTTAACACAGACACTCTGCAATGCCAATATATACTGTACTTTAGTACATAGAAAATGCCCTTAATAAAAAAGCATATAACAAAAATAATTAAAATAGATTTCATATCTCAGTTATCATGTCCAATAAAATCGGTCCCCTCAAACGTGACACTGTGACGTGACACTACCCTAAATCTTAGCATATTTACCGGGGCCCTTACATCTGTTTTCACAGAGGAGCTTGAAACGATTGCAGCCATAATCTGCATTCATTATAAAATCTCAACAGAAGGTTTCTTAAAGTGCTCAAACTTTCAGCACGCATTTTAATGCAACGGGGCCCTCAAGCCAAAACATGTTGATCCAAAATGAAAAAGGCATCTCGCGATATTGACAAATAAATCAAAACATATGTAAATTTGTATCGAAACGTTCCCGTATCAAGGGCAGAAATGAAGTTGTTTGACATTGTATTACTAATATATATATATATATATATATATATATATAAATAAAAGTGTATTATCTACTTCAGTGCATGTTGCAGCATTGTTCTCTTAGCTGGGACATTTCAAGTTGTTTAAAAAGGTTACATGTCATGAAATGTACAGAAAATCTGTTGTAGATAAAAGTCAGTTTTCATACATTGTATGCACTGTGCTGAGAGATCTGGTAACCTAAGTATTAAAAACTAAACGTCTTAGTAAAAATCTTTTGCCCAGAGTCACACTGAACAGCAGATTCTCAATGCAGGTCTTCAACCCGGACAATATATTAGATTACGTTTTTAACACTTTTACTTTCCATTTCACTCATCTTACAGGGAACATTGGTTGTAAGGTTGAGCACGTTGTTGCAATCGAAGAAGGAGATTGTTTATTTCTCACTAAGCCCCCTGCCTGGCAGACATCAGAGGTAAGAAACCGGTGTCGCTACAGCTGTTGTGGAACTGTTTTAACCGTCCCAGCATGTGCCGGCCACCTGCTGGGATTTGTAGTTCCCCAACAGCTGAAGACACACACACACACACACTGCAATGACTCAGAGAGAACCATCTGTCCTAATTCCCAGAAGCACCCCCGGCTCACACCTTGCTTTCACATGTAACCAGGACAGGATGGGAAAAACAGGATCTGACTTCTCCCAGGGGGGAATGGGATCTTTGCATGCAAAGTCTGGATCAGAACAGGCCATCAATCACCGGAGATGTTTCCTGGATTTCATGAACCAGACAAGCAGACAGTCTATCCATGTGTATAAAAGACACCGTTTATATACAATCCCTGTATGCACTATTCACCAAACAAGAGGCCTGCTTCTCCTAAGCCCAAATCCTCCATTGCTTTTATGACATTGCAAAGTTGTCACAAAAGGTTTGAAAAACTCTCTACCAAACCAGCCGCTGGAGGCTATTGCCTAATATGGCGATATGGGCACTGTACAGTTAATGATGTCATGCTGTTTAAAGGGGTAGAGGAGACGGCATGGCTAATGGCGTGTACCCTTCTCTCGGTGTGCTCTGCGAGCGCCAGCAATCAGTAACACAATTAGGAAGCTGCTATGTTACACTCCTACCAAGCCATCCTCATATAATGGAAAAAGTTCTCCCCCCCTCCCACCAAGCACACTCCTAGCCTCTCTATATACAATACATCTAACTTAAAATTATTATCAGCCCAAGTCGCTGTTTACATGCCATTCATTATTTTCTAGTGGTTACCAGGGCAATACACATTCATAATACCCTGACCTTGCTAGTTACGGCTGGTTAATGTCTGCCACTGAGCTCAGAGGCTGCCTGCGTGTGGCACAGCTAGCGTCTTGTTGCATGAATCCAGTATGACGTGTGCTAGAACCTACACAGCTGCTGGCTAAGGCAAACTCCCACTATCTGCAAGAAGGAAGATGACGGGGGTTGGAGTCTGGGATGAGCTTCTCGGGTTATCCCAGTGGAAGAGAAACGCACAAAACGAGGCTATGTGATCAGTGGCACACTTTATAGGCCACTGGTTTGCAACAGTGCACAAGGCGAAACTTATAGAGGAATCCGGCAATGTCCCCTGTAAACCCAGTAATCCAGAAAGGAGAGAGTTAGAATACTAACCTTATCGGGACCACAACATCAAGGACCGCATGCACAATCTGCAAAATCATTCATAAATAAATAAATGAATGAATATATATATATATATATATATATATATATATATATATATATATATATTCCCAGTTTTTCATACTGCCACCTGGCTCCTGGAATTTGCTCATCCCCATACTATAATTCAGAAAGCAACAAATATCCAGTAAAGTGTAAATTAAAATACATGGATCAAAAAACATGGACGCCAGAGCTTGCTCGTAAAACGGTAAGTTTTCAGTTTCATGACATATAAAATGGATCATTAACCCATCCACACCTCCATGCTGGAGAGCCTACCGCAAACCGCAAGACGAACCAGATCAGACGTCATATAAAAACGGTCTGTGTCCGGGATAATCTATCTCACAAAGTATCGTATCAAGGTGAGGAACAAAAGAAAAGGTATTTCACTTTATATATAAACATATACATACAGACACATAACAGATATCTATAGCTTTTGCACGTTATCTCTTAAAATGTTGTATATCAGTGATGGCTAACCTGTGACACTCCAGGTGTTGTGAAACTACAAGCCCCAGCATGCTTTGCCAGTAGATAACTAGCTGATAGCTGGCAAAGCATGCTGGGGATTGTAGTTTCACAACACCTGGAGTGTCACAAGTTAGCCATCACTGCTGTATATCCATCTCCTACACACGTTGCAGGCGGCCATATTGTGGGATGAACAGGTATTTAGCCTAATAATTCTCTAGGAACAGTACTGAGGCATAAGGCAGTAATCCCTGGTGAATTCAAAGTTTGCCCTCAACCTACAAAATGGCCGCCTCTACTGTGTGTAAGTTATGGGCACACTTTAAGGCTGACAGGAACCTGGCAGGCACCATCTTTACAATATAGCTTAATTATCAAGTATAGCGCAAGAAACATTTCATGATCATATTGCGAGTACGGATGTATATCTTTTACTGCAGGACAAGGTCAATTTGTTCTCGACTGTTCCATCTCAAACATCAGTATATATATTCTCTACACCCTGAACTCTATGGTACGGCCGATTCAATAATCTGTAACCTGTTATTTTATAAACACGAAACAACAGCTCTGGTGCATCCCCAACAAAATCTGCTACCCTAGACTACTGCCTTCTCCAACCTTCCCATAATCCCACTGCTGTCGGGGCAAGCAGGTTCACACCTCAGGGAATCAACAAGGTCAAAACTCTTAAAGAAAATGATGCATGGAAGACATAAAATGCTGAAAGTAGCACAGTTTGTCTTCCTTTCTGGTTATTTTCTTTCATCCTGGGCAAATTTGACTTCTAAACAGTACAGAAATGTGTTTTTTTTCCCCCAGCTCAGATTGGTAGAGAGCAAAAAACCACTAGTACAGAAGATGCCTGAGGTACAGGAGCAGAGATACGGTTGCAATCAACATAAACCCCTCCAGATAATAAAAAAAATTACAACTCCAAACAGACAGCAATGAGAATCTTGTTTTCAACATATCAGAAAGAACAGGGTTTCCCCAATCAGGGCCCGATAATTAATTTTCCAATGTTCCAAAACCAGTACGCTTGTTTGCTTCTTATGTATCCTGTATTAACGGCCTGACAACTCGGCAAATTAATCCCTCAACAATACTCTGACTTGCGAGACCTGGACAGACAGCAGTCACCTTGCTCCCCATGACGAATGGTAGCCCTGTTCTTTCCGGCACAAACTTCGATCCAGAGAAACATAAAAGTGTTGCACAAGCATATACAGAACAACTTTGAATCAGACAATTTAAAGAGAACAACAATCCATCCTACCAGGTTCCCCAGCCTGCATGAGAGGACTGGGGAATATCGAAGGACATTTAATGGTTCCACGAATCAATGGAAAGGATATGGGTTACAGACCAGTTTGAGGCACCAGCTGCGCGGACGAGTGGTTTGTTTGAGACAGAAGAATACAGTAGGAGCCAATGCTGGGTATGGGACCAGTTCACCTTCCTCTGAGCCCTGACCTTGGTTCCGACCTCTGCCAGAAGATTCACCTGAGCCCAAGCTTCCCAGAGCTGACTTCTCAGCGCTTCCCCCATCGTCTTCCTCACCAGGGACCCCTGCCTGCGGCATAGGGGGTATGGGAACCCTGATATCATCTCCGGCCAGCGGCTGGAAAGGCTCTCTTCTCTCGCCATCAGTCATGATAGCAAACGGCACCTGAGGGGGGAGGAGGAGCAGAGGACAACATATAAGTTCATGGCTTGGTCAACTTTCCAGATCCAAGCTTAGTGCCCGGGCAAGGAGTCAACACAACGGTTATCTATGTAAATGATCAAGATCTGAGTATAAAAGGATGACAGCTAAACAACCAATAAAACTGTTTTTAGAACGCACTAACTACCCAAGGGTTTCAAAAGTTCTCAGTCCTGAGGACATGTTATGAAGAAGCACAGATTGTAAGTCATTGAGAGTTTCAAGACCATACCAAGGATAGGTACAGATTTTTGAGATGATGGGAGTGGGTACATAGGGAAATATCAAACTTTATCACAGTATGGAGAGACCCATGAGAGTTTTACAATTAAGGGTCAATGCTATGCGGGAACATTAAAACTAACTGTAGGCGTTGGTAGATCTACAAACCACCAAGATAGGCTTTAAGGTCCTCAAAGCATAAAGGTCCAAGTCATGCCAACAAAAGACATTAACAAAGCAAGAACAAGTCAGGAGCCAGCTAGGAAATGAGAATAAACAAGAAAGGCAAAGCAGTTGGACATATTGATTAAATACAGTACATACATAAAATAAAACCAACAAAGAAGACATTAAGCAACTCATAAATTTAAAGGAAAAGACGGAAAGAAGACAATGGGAGAGATTAGTGTGGAGGAGAGGAGAGCAGAATAGGAAAGAAATCCACTGCTCAGACATAACATTAGGAGAAGTGCGTGGAGCATATAATGTAATAAAGAAAATATTGCCTCAGTGAGACTATAATAATACATCTTACATGATAGAGATACACAATGTCCAGTACTGTCTTCAATTAGGTCTAATCCAAATGAGTTCACTAATGACCAGATATTCTCCGTGTAATGAGAGAAGATGATTTCTGCATGACAAAAAGTAAGAGGAGCTCTTTGTCTACCAGCGACACTCCCTATAATACTCATCCCTGCTTCGCTGACAAGACACCTTCCACATGGGTTATAGCAATGCCCACATATAACAGATATTTTACTTCACAGTGGGGAATTTAATCATCCTCCTAATGCCACTGAATTAAACATGTGCTGTATATACAAAGTGATAGACAATACACGTCTACTATACATTATTCTATATACAGAATATATACTTTATTGCACTATTCCTGCACAGCAAGAGGAACATTGTCCGCATCAATATATTATCTGGTATCTAGCTCTAGACATAGAAAATGTACAATGTATACAAAGAATATCCATGTGAAATATGAATATACAGAGCAACATATACAATGTATACATGATATATAGACATATGCAGGGTACAGTGTTCATATGCATTCATAATACAGTAATATATGCATAATGATCCTATAGATCATATACTGTATGCTGTCTGAAAGCATGAGTATGCACAGGCTAGGCATGAATGTACACAGTTTACAGTCAGCAAGTGTACAGTAGACACCTATTATACATACTATATATTCCAAGCTGTTTTTTGCCTTTGCCATGTTATAGGAAGACTTAAAATGATTGCTTGTGCCCAAATTAGGAAACACATATTTGTGAAAAGTGAAAAACACGCTGAAGACTTCAGCAGACTGAGGAGGCTGAATTGGTTCCTGATGTGTCTCGCTGGGCATAGCCTATGTGCATAGAGAATAAGTTAACTTAAACCTTACATAAAATCCCCCCCTCTCTCTCCCCCCAGTCCCCTTCCTGGTAGCTATGAGACGCCAGGCAGATTCTACAAACCAATGCATGACATTTATAGCACATAAAAGTAAGACCTTACTCTCTGTAGCTGGGTGTGTTAGAAATAATGCACATATTGGGGTACAAAGTGCAACCCCCCTAAAAAATAATACTCTGGCTAAAGTAGAATGAGATTGAGGAGATCATCCCCAGCCTTTCTCGGCAGCGTTAGGGGTTACAGTATGGCTAAAGACCATGCTCTAGTTCCACAGTATATAGCTGTAGCTGCTGATGGTATCCCAAACGCTGGGCACCTGATTGCACTGAACTAGTACATTATTATTTTTTTGTAAAATATACAATATAAGACCAGTATTGCACACCATTTTTCACCACCCCTCTTATTTGGCAAGACAGTGACAGTACAGGGGGTAGTCTCTGCGCCGCGATGTCCCCTTACCTTAATTTAACGGATTCCTGGCTTCCCAAAAGCATAGCTCACCTCCAGTTTACATGAAACCCAAAAAAGTAATAATGTGAGGTCGGAGTGAGGGGTAAGAGATCCCCCTGAGCTCCAGGTAAAGTGAATATCCGGCAGATCCAGAGGTTTAGAGGTACCAGGTGCGGTGGCTGCTGGTGCAGAGGGTATAATCCCAGGTTGGTATATCCAGAGCAATCCCAGGTGTGGTTTCCTTGACCTCCCTTTATCCAGGTGACCGGGGTTAGTGTTAGGGCTGCCCCCCCTTCCTCTTCCTCCTCTATTGACTTCTGCTCCTAAGGGGTCGATGTTGGGGGTATCTCTGACTTCAGTCTGTTTGCATTAGGGAAAAAGCATTCACTCCGCAGCCCAGCAAAGCCAAACAGAACTGAACAGGAAACTTCTGATGTACCAGGAGGGAGGAGAGACAGCACAACTAGGGATGAGGAGGGGAGGAGGGGAGAGGAGGAGAATGGGGGGGTGGAGAGCTTGACAGAAAGGATGCTGAGAGGTAAGTGGAGCAGGTTTAGGAAGCTCCCTCTGATCACTGCTTAGAGGTAGCAGCTCTACCTCTGCAGCTGACAGCCAAGCCAGGGTGTGAGTGCACCCACCCCCACACCCCCCAGCTGGGGCTCAGGTGAGAACACGTGTTCACAGATTGTCTGGGCTGTGAAGGTGCAAGGCAGCTGGGGACTGTCACCATGCAGGCATGAGTTACTGGGGCTGGTGTGCCATATTTATCACAGCACTAATTGGTGTAACATGTGCAGCTACTCATCTGTGTGTATGTGTGTGTGTGTATTGCTGCGTCAGTGTTTGTATTAACACATATTAATTATGTGTATATGTGTATATATATATATATATATATATATATATATATTTTTATTTTTTATTTTACTTATTTCTATATATTTATATATGTGTGTGTATATATATGTATATATATTTATATATTATAATGTATATATTTCATTACATATACGATTATGTGTAATATCCAAATTAGAAGAGAAATTACTACTAGAACTATTACTACAACTACTACTACTAATGCAACAATGCAGTATTGATTCTACTGGAATTCTAGTAAAATTTGCAAAATAAGATATCTAATGCATTAAATATTTAGAAGATTGTTGCTCTTAATCTCTACAACCCAGAAACTGGTCAATATTATTATTATTATGTTTACACTTATTTATGATACATGATTAATAAGTCTGATAATCATAATAACACCAGCACATTTTAGAACACCAGACAATAGAGGGATAATAAAGAATATTGCTGCTAATGCTGAAATGTAAGGTGTGAATTCTCTGGTCTGAAGAGCTTACATTCGAAATCAATAAAAAAAAAAAAACCTCATTAACCACCCTAGGCTATTTTACAACCACACTACACAATTGATGTAAACCTTATATTTACTCTCCCTATATACTCATACAACCCTCTGACCTCCATATAACCATTGCTGTGTGACTGTATCATACAGCCTCATTAAGCACTTTTCCCCATTGCAATCTGTAGCACTGATCCCCATGTACCAAGCTCTTATTGTACTATAGATATTATAGTATATTGTGACCTCTGACCTCTTTAATAATTCCATAGTCCTTATGTTCAGAATACTATATCAGAAAAGCATGGCTTAGGCTGGATACACCTGTCACATATGCAGAACTGCCGTTTGTCAGCTGCTGCAGAACCTGTCAATCTGTTCTGTCAATCACTGTTATCACCTCTTTATAGGAGATTTTTTTTTATGGCCAAAGGATGTAATCTGCTGTACTATTAGTTAAAAAGCATTTTTTTTTTTTTGCAAAAGAGCAGATCACAGAGTTGCCAGTCAGATCTGAGAGGCAGCTGGGTACAGAGTGATCCGCTAGCTTTTGTTTTGTGAAATGACCATTGGAGACGTTGACTGACCACTCTGCCTCCCCCCCCAAGGTCCTGTGGCAGCTGCAGACCCTGCTTCCCTGACCCTTGTGATGAACAAGTGACATCCTGCCCCAGGGTAGTCTCCTTTGCCTGTATACAGCATGAGGAAGGTACATAGAGAACTACAGACAGTGATGGTGAATGGAAAAAAAAAAAGACTACAGACGTAATGGGAGATATCCTGTACATAGAGTCTGAAAGTCACCTAATTAGCCATAAATTAAATGCATGCAAGGACTTGCACTGTAGACATAGAGAGTGTAACTGTGCTTTCCTGGTAAATAGGTGACCCAACTACCTACAACATGCCAACAAATATGTATTTAAAGGGCTAAAGCAGTTTTCAAATATTACTATAGATATTATTAACAAAGCTGTGGCTCCCTGGGACTGTGGCTTCAGAGCCGCTCAGGCAGCCACCAGGATGGGGTTAATTCCGCACACAGCAGCTGCAGGTCTCATTAACGGAATCTCACATCTCTGCAGACTGAGGAGAGCGGTGTGAAACCAGAGGCAGCAGCATCTCGCTAAGCTCCTTACATTAACCCCTGCACTGCCGCCTGGATCAGCGCACTGCAGGCTCGTGTCTGTAACGTGACAGCTGGCTTTCCCGGCGATGCAGTTCCTTTACACCATGCAATCCATTGCTTGGTTCGATAGCATATGTTGGCCAGGGTGGGACGATGAGTGTGGAGTTTGTATGTTCTCCCCGTGTTTGCGTAGGGTTTCCTCCGGGTGCTCCGGTTTCCTCCCACACTCCAAAAACATACTGGGAGGTTAATTGGCTGCTAACAAATTGACCCTTGTCTCTGTGTGTGTGTGTTAGAGAATTTAGACTGTAAGCTCCAATGGGGCAGGGACTGATGTGAGTGAGTTCTCTGTACAGCGCTGCGGAATTAGTGACGCTATATAAATAAATGGGGATGATGATGATGATTGTCCGCTGTGAGGATCTAGAAAGAAACCTGTAGGCTGCAAGAGGTGTGAGTGTGCGCTTGTGAAACTTTACTATTATGAGCCACAAAAATGTGGGACCGCAGTCCATTTTGCATTGTGCAAATGCACATTTTTTCTGAGTTACATATAGCACTATGGTAAGTTTAAGTAACCGTATTGCCAAATAGTGGTCGATTACGATAGGATCCTTATCAGGCATATTGTAAAAAGCAGTCCGGCCTCACTAACAGGTGGCGATGAAGCTGAGAGTCGTGCGTCGTTATCTCCCATGTGTTGGCAGTCTAACTCGGGGAGGCCTTCAAACATCATCTCTCTCCACTCTTTGAATCTCATTTATATATCTGGTCCTGAAGTTTCTTTTTCGTCTCCGCTGTTTCTCCGCCACGCTAAGTCCTGCAATTCCCTGTAAAAAACCCACACATTCACTCAAAATAAACACGCAATATCACAAAAGAGAGTTTGCGCTCCAGGCCGACGTTTTTGCAGCTTTCATCATCACCCTTTATTTATATAGCGCCACTAATTCCGCAGCGCTGTACAGAGAACTCACTCACATCAGTCCCTGCCCCATTGGAGCTTACAGTCTAAATTCCCTAATATACACAGAGACACTAGGGTCAATTTTGTAAGCAGCCAATTTACCTATTACTATGTTTTTGGTGTGTAGGAGGAAACCGGAGCACCTGGAGGAAACCCACACAAACACAGGGAGAACATACAAACTCCACACAGATAAGGCCATGGTCGGGAATTGAACTCATGACCCCAGTGCTGTAAGGTAGAAGTGCTAACCACTGAGCCACTGTGCTGCCCCATTTGTAAATTAACTTTCGTGTCTATTAAAGACATGCTATACTTTTAAAGTCACAAAACCTACTAACTAGCCTTCACACTGACTCACCTCATTTGAATTATTTGTGCTTTATGGGAGTGACTGAACGCTGCCTTCTTCAGCCAGAACGCCCAGCGTTCTGAAGCTATACATCTCTCCTGCATTGACACATTACAGCATTAAGGGCGAAAGGCTCTTCTCCTGCCAAATAAGGGCGCTACATGCAGTGCCTTCAGAACTATTTCCCCTTGATTGTATATATGACTAAGGAGGGGATACACTGCTTCACACTGATGTGTAGTTCTGGCTGGAGAAATGCAGCATTCAGATAGCTCCCGTGTGACACCAGCTGGAGCACCAACTGCTCGGATCTTCAAAATCTTCATTCTGAGACCAGCGAGATTTCAGAGCAGACTGGGAGACAAAAGACCACCCAGCTGACTCTCCTGCTCCTGGATCAGGACAGTTGTCTAATTTACATATAGGATATGTAAATTTCAAGAGGCTTTCGATTCAAAGTGGTACTGCAAACAAATGCTGTACTAATTAATGTTATTTTCCCCTCCAGACTCCATGACAGGTATAGTAATGCCTACAAATCACAATGGCACCCAGAGACTTTTATCAAGTTGGTGTCTGCTAAAACTGACCTTTGTCACTCTTTTCCCTTAGAAACCTTCTTGTAACTATCTAATGTCTGCAAGCACAAGCCTCTTCATCTGTTACAGACAGCATCTGGAAACAGCTTCAATAGCTGCAAAGTGGAAAAAAAACCTATTATGTGCTGTACTTAACATACAACAAAACGTTTTACCGTGTGTTTGGCAGTATTACGAGCCTCTTTCTGTTCTCGGCCTCCTTCTCATCCATGTGTCCCTAGTGGGCATGGATAGAAGAACTTACAGCCGGATATATCATCAGAATGCTCAGGAAAGCACAGTGGATGTTAGGAGATGAGTGTGCTGATCTTGTTGGGGGCAGCGCCCAGGTCACTTGTGTGGTTGTGTTAATGCGGGGGGGGGGGGGGGGGGCTGCATGTAATAGGAGAAGTGTCATGGTGCTCACATCATGGGAGGGAGATGGAGGCAGCAGCAAGCAACAGAGATTTAAATAAAGCTGTGATGCTGAAGCCTTTTATTAGCTAGGACCCAAGTATCAGGGTGTCATTATTCTGTGAGCAAAAAACGCCATGTGTCAGTGTACCATTGTTCTGCACTCCCAAGTGTCAGTGTACCATTGTTCTGTTACCCCAAGTGTCAGTGTACCATTGTTCTTTAACCCTGAGTGTCAGTGTACCATTGTTCTGTAACCCCAAGTGTCAGTGTACCATTGTTCTGTAACCCCATGTGTCAGTGTGCCATTGTTCTAGAACCCCAAGTGTCAGTGTACCATTGTTCTGTATCCCCAGGTGTCAGTGTACCATTGTTCTGTAACCCCAGGTGTCAGTGTCCCATTGTTCTGTAACCCCAAGTGTCAGTGTACCATTGTTCTGTAACCCCAAGTGTCAGTGTACCATTGTTCTGCACTCCCAAGTGTCAGTGAACCAATGCTCTGTAACCCCAAGTGTCAGTGTACCATTGTTCTGTAACCCCATGTGTCAGTGTACCATTGTTCTGTAACCCCAAGTGTCAGTGTTTCATTGTTCTTTAACCCTGAGTGTCAGTGTACCATTGTTCTGTAACCCCAAGTGTCAGTGTACCATTGTTCTGTAACCCCAAGTGTCAGTGTTTCATTGTTCTTTAACCCTGAGTGTCAGTGTACCATTGTTCTGTAACCCCAAGTGTCAGTGTACCATTGTTCTGTAACCCCAAGTGTCAGTGTTTCATTGTTCTTTAACCCTGAGTGTCAGTGTACCATTGTTCTGTAACCCCAAGTGTCAGTGTACCATTGTTCTGTAACCCCATGTGTCAGTGTGCCATTGTTCTAGAACCCCAAGTGTCAGTGTGCCATTGTTCTAGAACCCCAAGTGTCAGTGTGCCATTGTTCTGTAACCCCAAGTGTCAGTGTACCATTGTTCTGTATCCCCAGGTGTCAGTGTACCATTGTTCTGTAACCCCAGGTGTCAGTGTACCATTGTTCTGTAACCCCAAGTATCAGTGTGCCATTGTTCTGTTATTCTTGTATTATACTTCTGGGACCTCAGTTGCCAGTGTACTATTGTTCTGTTTCATGACCCCAAATATCAATATGGCATTGATTTCGGAACCCTAAAGAGGTGGATACCAATAGAATGGATGACGTATATTGCGGTCATAGAGGACCTAGAAGTAGATCCTGACCCTCAGGTTGCCCTGAGAGGAAGGAGCGGGGTGCCCCAACATCACAAAGTAGTAAGATTAGGTTCCTTGCTGGAGGATTGTGGTACCAACAAACGCACCTCTATATGAACCAGACTTTATTCATCCAACTTTTTTATTTGTTTACTGCTGTTTTTGTGAAGTGTTTGCTGTGTGCTCTACTATCACTAATCCCTTTCTATATTGTTTTAGTCATGTTGTGATATTTATATTTTCTCTTAACATGTATATGTCACACAAGGATACAATCTGCCTCGTGCCCACAGCATGTACTGTCGTACAACATTGAGACTGAACGTGAGTCACTTCAGCATGACGTCACGTTGTTTTGGCTGATTTTGGTCATAAAAATCCCGCCGAGTGGCGGAGACTCCTATTTTTCTCAATGCAGCACGCATTTGGCTCCTGACCAGCGCATTAAATCTAGACAGTCCATTTCATCTAGAGGACACTCTCCATTCACCACACACACATAGCAGATTGTAATGGATGGTAGCGGATTGAAGCATCACATGCCTGCTCTATGCCAAGGCTTTGTCAGTTTTGTGGGCAGCTGCTCCACTCTCAATGCACTACTGCCACAAAGGGGTCGGCCTAGTTGATGGATGAATCGGACTGACCTGGAGCAGATAGAGAGGTTGTTCTGGTAAGGTAGGTGGCAGGAGGACTTGGTCATATGTTCCGTTTGTTAGTAAAGAAACATTCATCATCATCATCATCATCATTTATTTATATAGCGTCACTAATTTTGCAGCGCTGTACAGAGAGCTCATTCACATTAGTCCCTGCCCCACTGGAGCTTACAGTCTAAATTCCCTAATATAGACACACCCTCACAGAGAGGGAGAGACTAGGGTCAATTTTGAAAGCAGCCAATTAACCTACCAGTATGTTTTTGGAGTGTGGAAGGAAACAGGAGCACCCGGAGGAAACCCACGCAAAAACGGAGAGAACATACAAACTTAACACAAATAAGTCCATGGTCGGAAATTGAACACATGACCCCAGTGCTGTGAGGCAGAAGTGCTAACCACTAGGCCACTGTGCTGCCCGTTAAGGAGATATACGGTCATGCTTACTAGGCTTTCACTATCACCCTGTGAATAAATGTGTAAATCTGAAGTCTCTATCGGATATTTGTGTTACCTAGAAGACTCGCAATCCTATCACACATGCTTAGGCTTTACACAGCCTCAGAGTGATACAACACAGAGGAGCACCCCCCTCAAAATGCTCAGAACAGGAAAACATGATCATCAGATTGGCTTAAGTATGACATTTATTGTAAATAAATTAGGTTTCTCCCAGAAAATCTTTAGTTTTGATAAATAAAATGTCTTTCTTTGCATCTTAATACGGAATAGTGTTTAAAATATTGTCAGTCTTATCTAATATATGTTCTTAAGGAACAGGAAAACGGGTTCTAGAAATGGGATTCCATCTTTGCCTTTCGACAAGATATTCATGTTCTGTGTACAGGGATATGAATATTCTGCCAACTGTACATATGGTATTTATAGCAAACATTGTATTTATGTCCTGCTGTGGAAAAACGTACAAATTAAAGTGCACAGGACTTAAAATGCTCGTCATCCACTACATTAACATATGTATAATGTTGTGTTAAAATACGTGTTGCAGGATCAATATAAGTTATTTATTACCAATGTTAGGAAAACGCTGATTTAACTCTTCGATAGCTTTTTACAGCATGTGTGTGACAAGCTGAAGCGTTCTACGTGTATTTAAACGGAGCAGGATTTCTGCAGTCGTGTTTATCTGCTAGGATGAAACACTACATGAAACGTTTGTGAGTGTTAGAAGCTTTGGAAACAACTAGTGTGCTAGGATTGAGCAGATCCTATAGGGCTTAGTGATATGAATTACCGGCAGGTATCTGCTGCCGTTTGCTGACATATAAAATGCTTTTTCCAAAATGCAGATGTGACATGGATTTCGTACCCCGATTTGGCCAATAGCAGCGTAGCTGGGCAGTGTTACTGCACGTGTTTGTCTCTTTTTTTTTTTGAGCGGGGGGAGGGGGGACCTGCTTGCTATTTTTTTTAAATGTGTTTCTTCTTTTTTTAACTGAATGTAGATTGTAAGCTTGCGAGCTGGGCCCCCCTACCTCTCTGTCTGTCTGTATTAACCAGTATTGTTTTATTACTGTGTTTGTTGTTTGTTCCCAATTGAAAAGCGTTACGGATTCTTCTGGCGCTACATAAATAAATGATGATCTTGCATCAGAGGGGAGGCAGAAGGGGACGGCTGGCAAATTTTAGCAGGGGGGGTGGGGGGGGGGGGCAAGACATGACTCAGCAGACTATTAGAAAAATATTAAAGGAAAAAAAATGCAAGTGGACCAGTGACCTGGCCCAAGTAATCCTACTTTGAGACCGGCCAGGGGGGCAGATGCTCCCTTGCCCCTGGGAAGCAGACACAACAGATTTGTCACCTATGACTTTTAGCTGTGCTTGATCTCTACTCTATATTGTATGTAAAGCTGGGTACACACTACAGAAATTTCCACCAACTTTTTATGCCGAGCGATTTTACATGCGATCGATGTTCCGATCGCTCGGTCCATGGACTGCATACACACCAGCCTTGTTTAGGACGATAAAGGGAAAAGCGGACGTCCCTTTAGCGACTTTTTACAGCCATGTTGTCGTGAGCAATGACTGTAATTTTGTACTCACTGTTGTGGATCGGTGGGAAGTTTATACACACTACACAACGGAAACGAGATTGGAACGAAAATATTAAACGGTACGATCAACCAAATAAGGCGACAATCGTCCACTTGGGCAGACTTTCGACCATCGTGTCACTGCACACACTGACCCGACTTTTGAACGAGCGGTCGTATGTCGGCTGATTGAGCCGATTATTGGACCAAAACCGTGTAGTGTGTACCCAGCTTAAGAAGCGTTTACACGCCCTTACTGTACTTGGGTTACGACATCCCATCTTTCCCTCCCCCGATCCGCCTCTCTACGCCTAAGTCGGCTGCCCCCTTATTAAGCAGAGACTGAGATCGCAGCAGCCGGCTTGGGGGGCCGCCTGTGCCAACCACTGGGTTAGATGTATGCAGACTGAGATGTATTCTTTTTAGAGATGCTCACTGACCCCCGTGTTCTGGTTTTGGTTTTCTATATGGATTAACTTCGTGTTTTGTTTTTGGATCCCGATTTTTTCTAAGATCTCTAGTTTTTTTTTTTTGCTAAAATCACATATTTTTGTTTTTTTCCCCCTACATTATTATTAACCTCAGTAACACTAATTTCAAGTCATTTGCAGTCAATTTTGGCCACCTCACAGGTCACAATATTATTTTCATACACTTTCAAACAAAGACTGCAGATTTAGAAGACCAAGCCTGCCAGACCTAATTATTTGTATTTCAGCAACGACAATTAGCAATGGAGCAATGGAGCTCTCCTGAATGTCACTGGAGGCTTGAAGAACACTGCTACCCCTCCTCTTTTATTTCTACCTATGATGCTGCCCAACTGCACTAGAGACTGCCAAGAACTGTGCTACCCCTTCTGTGTCCCTCTGTGAAATGGCGCTGGATCGCCGCGGAGAGTGGTACTTATAGAATCCAAAGCTCACGAGATCCGACGACGTAATAATGATGTTTTGCCTCATTTTAAATTCCGAGGGTGCGCGAAAGTACCGAGCCGAGCGGATCTTCTAAGTTCGGGTGTGTTCGGTTCTCGGGGAACCGAGCCTGAGCATCTCTAATTCTTTTGTATTGTGCATGCACTGTTAGGAAAAGTGCATTTTGCGTGTTGGCCTTCTAGTCAACTATACATGAGCCCCAGTGTGTATAATTCGGATTATAGCTGTATTTGTGTGTTTTATTTTAAATCTGTAAATGTTTTAACTGGTTCTGCTTTATTACTATAATTTATTATTAATATTAAAGCATATAGTTAATGTATTCTTTTTGATATTATTGTTCAACGGATGGGTGGAGATTGGAGGGGGTCATGATGGTGATGATCCACGGGCACAAAATATAGTTTCGTCATCTAGGTAGTTAGAACCTAAGCATGGCACTACAGTGGTGCATTGATCAATACAGAAGACTAGGACTAAACCTTTATTATAAATAGCTTGTTCCAGGATCATGCCCTCCTGCATACTGTAAATGGGTGCACTTTTATGTGTAGATTTACACACTTCTAGAGGCACACACATCTCACTATACTTCATAGCACCCATGTAAGACAGTTTACTATACAAACCTGCTAACATCACAAAACACTAAAGAAACAAATAGACGACTCAAAGAATGAGGACACTCGGAAGAGTAATGTGTATAAAATTCAATACAATAGGATGACCCCCACTTCTTATTGAATTACTATTCTGTATCAATATAAGACCTTTGTTTTAAAAAACAAAATAATAATAAAAGGATAGGTAGACCTCAATGAGATGGGGTAAAATAAAATAAAATGGTTAAATACTTCCCCAGCTCCCTATGGTGAATCCACTGTGGTCCCTACTTTCTGCAATGGTCCCACGCTGCACTCCATTCTCCTCTCGGACTGAGCTGGTATTAATGCCCATGCCCCATAGACATCCCATTGATACCTCCTAGGGGTAAATGTATCAAGCTGCAAGTTTGATAAGTGTAGATGTTGCCTATAGCAACCAATCAGAGTCTAGTTATCATTTATTTAGTGCATTCTACAAAATGACAGCTAGAATCTGATTGGTTGCCATAGGCAACATCTCCACTTTTCAAGCCCGCTTGAAACTCGCAGCTTAACACATTTACCCCCTAGGCTTCTTTCACACAGGCCAAGCTTGTAAAAAGAGCAATGCATTGTGGGCCCATTGAGCAGTATGGTTTCCAGAAGTAAAACATCTCTCGGGAACTTGTCTCCCACCCTTTAATATAACTTTGCTTAGGGTATGATGATGCTGCATACATTAACATTAAATCCATCTAATATGAGTTTTATTGCAGAATGACCGAGTCAGTGAAGGTTTCCAATTAGGGAGATTGTAGTTGGCATTTGCAAGTATACACTGTCTTGTAATTAAATACATAGCAACGATTAAAGTATCACTTGAGCAACAATGCAAATGTCTTTAATGAAAGAGCTGCTAATAATGGCCACAAATATATATATATTTATATATATACAAGTTAACCCGTGCATGATACTCATGCATTCTAGTCAAATCAAGCTACTTAAGGTGTTAAAAAGGTTCTTGTCATGCATTTGGGCCTAGCCCAGGCCTCCTCAGGGGAAGAGCGTTACTTCCCGACTTAAGCGCCCTTTTTTAACGTGGTTTTGTCCACATGTCACCACCTCATCATTTTTCTCCATCACCTCATCCTTCATCTTCATCGCCACATCCTTCATCAAGCTACTTAAGGTGTTAAAAACTCCCCACTGTCACCCCCGGCAACCACCAACCACTCCCAACTGTCACTTCTCCTTCAAGAAATATATAGGTCAGTGTATAACTCTGCCCAGCAGGTGGCGCTGCAGCTTGTTTTTTTTTTTCCCCCACATACGCCACTAGGCATTTTTATAGTAGATATATATATATATATATATATATATATATATATATCTCAGACACTTGTTGGAACTAGATCTGGTGAAGAAAACATTTTTATTGTAGTGTGTCAGCAGCCTAAGAATCACAGCTTGTAAAATACTGCCACTATTGCATTATAGAGCTAATTTACTAACATTACATTTGCGCATAAAACTTGCACTGAACCACAACAGCCAATCAGCAACGAGCTTTTTATCAATCTAGTGCACAATAGGTTCTTGCTTTGGTTGTCTCATGGAATGCTGTGGTTTAGAGCTAGTTTTGTACCTAAATGCAATGCTATTAAATGGGAAATACAGTCTCTACACTTAGAGATAAGAGCTTGTACATGTGGGTGTTCCCTGTTCTCTTACAGCCTTTTAAATGCACTTAGGTGCTGATTGCCCAAATATAATGCAAAAGAATAGACCTGTACACACACACTGTCTGACAAGTTGGCTTTGCATAAATTGTTGCCGGCAGCGTTCAGAAGCGTTAACGCTCAGTAAAATACAGGAAGTATTATTCAATTCATAGGACACTATGCTGCAGAGAGGCCTTGAGAAAGTTCATCTACCGCAAAGTCAAAGTGCAAAGGTGTGTCTTCAATTTAAACTATAGTTGTTTATCAACGACTTTAGGTACAGAGCCTAAGGCGAGACATATTAATATTATCTGGTGTTACACTTATCTTACACTTATGGTCTCCACAGACCTAGTGCCTGAATGTGATTTGGCCACTGGGTCTACGGCCAAAATAAAACTGTCCCCACCTAGACACTAAGTCTAGTAAATCTTCTAAGCCTGAATAACTGCACCCAAATAATTGAGTGGGCCTAACAATAAAACTTCTCTCTCTTACTGGAGCTCTTTTTACTTGCCCAGCCATCGTCTTTCTTGAACTCAGTGCCCCTGCTTCAGAGGAACTCATCTTGCTTGAGATTGCCAACTCGTCTCCGGAGCTCGTCTTGCGCCTCTCTCTAACTTTGGACTAACTGTGCCATGCACAACGGCTTAATATAAGCCGAGGAAACCACAATTCAAATAGCCTGAGGTGAGACCTGATTGGCTTACCGTCCAGGCCACTGATTGGCTGACACCAAATCTTTCTGAAGAAAGTACTTAAAGGCATCTGCGATCAGATAATTAGTATCTTCGTTTCTTCACCTCCTGGCCGGCTGGAGTGCTCGGCCCTGGGTGGCTGCTCTTCACCCTATTCATGGGCACTGCTGCAGGAGCGCTCTGTTGGCACTCTGCTACAGCTATGTGAAATTGTCATGGTACTGGTGGATCAGGGTGATCCCAACAGAATACAATATTGCTTCTAACTGGGAACAGGCTTCAATTTCACCTTTTAGGGGGTACAGTTTTATGTTTTGTCCACTGCCCTTGTACCGGTCAGTGAGTGTTTATCTCCATGACCTCCAGGTGGCACTTCTCCTTCAGTAGGGGATCATGATAGTTAATTCACACTTCAATTCATCCATCCAGAGTTAATTAACAAACTGTCTTTCTGTTATCTCCACATGGATGTCCCAACGCTACCTAAAGCTCAACACATCCAAAACAGAGCTCATTATCTTCCCTCCTGCCAGAGTCACCACCTGCCTTCAAATCTTCCTCACTGTCAATAACACTATTTCCTCAGTCCCCCAAGCCCGCTGCCTTGGTGTCACACTTGACTCCACCCTCTGCTTTATTCCTCACATCCAGACTCTCCCCCAGTCCTGGCGATACTACCTTGAAAACATTGCCAGAATACGCCCTTTTCTTACTCAATGTGCTACCAAAACTCTTATCCATTCTCTCATCATCTCCCGTCTTCACTATTGCAACCTCCTGCTATCTGGCATTCCTGACACCCATATATCCACACTTCAATCCATCCTAAATGCTGCTGCAACACTGATCTCCCTCTCTCACCGCTCCACATCTGCTGCACCACTCTGAAAATCCCTACAGTGGCTCCCTGTGTCCTCCAGAATCTAATTCAAATTACTCACCCTTAACTACAGAGCCCTCAACACCACCCTGCATACATCTCAAATCTCATATCAAAATACTCTCCCTCCCGCCCTCTTAGATCTACCACTGACCTGCATATTAACTCGCCAATGGTAACCACCTCTCACAAGACTTCTCCCATGCTGCTCCCCACTTATGGAATTCCCTACCACGCCCAATCAGGCTTTCCCCACAGCCTTCAAATCTTTACATGTTCTCGAAAACCCCATCTCTTTTATAAAGCTTACCTTATCCCTAATGATGCTACTCACACTAATACACCCTCACAGCTGTCCCAATCTTCACTCTAAGCCACACTTGCTCCTCTTGTTTCAGCTGTGCCCTCCCCCACTTAGAATGTAAGCTCTCTAAAGAGCAGGATCCGCCATACCTTTTGTTTTCATATCTGCGTTTATTTTGTCTGCCTTGTATGTCCCTGTTTTATGTATGTCCTGTTTTCACTACTGTACGGTGCTGCAGAGCACTGTGGCTCCTTACAAATCTATGATAATAATAATAATAATAATAATAATAATAATAATAATAATAATAATAATTATTAGAGATTGGAGCTATACACAAAACCAACATGGCCATTGACTGAGTAAGGTTAGGCTGCAGGCTAACCATTCTCAGGGTTTGAGGATCTAGGAGGAGGAGCACTCCCTCTAAATGCAACACAAAGCAAAAGTATTCAATCGCAATAATCTTCAGTGTCTCTCAGTAGCCATTTGACAGGTCACAAGTTTGTAGTAAAAAAATGTAATTAATTTTGCTGTGAATACAGGTAGTGCCTCTTACACCTACTTACAACTTTGTTTATGCAGTAAAACCAGCTGTGCACTGTTCCTGTCAACTTGAATAGCTATGTGTTTCCCTATGTGTTTATATATATAATTATTGGAAAAGACTGCACTCACATATTCAAGTAAATCCTCTTTGGGGTGCTCCACAATAGCTCATACTTGCCAACTCTCCCGGAAAGTCCGGGAGACTCCCGAAATTCGGGTCAGTCTCCCGGGCGAGCCAGCATTTCTCCCGCATCCCAGGTTTCACTGAGAATTCTCTGTGATTCACGGCATTTTGGTGGGCGGGAGGGGGTAGGGGCGAGGCGTGGCCAAAATGACGCGATTGGCCTCGCCCCGCACCCTCCCCCCCTCCAGTCACGCCCCCTCTCCTGGAAACTTGTTTCCAGGAGTTGGCAAGTATGCAATAACTCCCATTTCCATAGTAGCTGGTACATATTCAATAAATAGAGAGGGCACTCACCATTTAAAACAGATAGATTATACTTTATTTTCAATCCAGTTCCTTTATATTATAGTCAACGTTTCGGTCTTACATCCAGACCTTTTTCAAGACAGATTGTCATTGAACAGCAGACAAAACAAGCATATTTGTGAAAACGACTCATAGGCCTAGGCCGACTGCGGCAGTCTGCCCCTTTCTCACCTTTCTCACAAATTCTGGGAGTCCGGGAGGACTCCCGGGAGAGCAGGGCAACCTCCCGGGTCCTGGACACAATTAATTAAACGGCGGGGACGGGGCTAACCTGTTACACTCAAGGTGTTTGTGAAACTACAAGTCCCAGGATACCCTTCCAGCAATAAGCTGCTATATATTAGCAAAGCATGCTGGGACTTGTAGTTTCACCCACACCTGGAGTGTCACAGGTTAGCCAACATTGGACTAAACAATACAGCATCCAAAAATAATCTACAGGGGAACCAGCGTATATCATTGCGTTTGATGGAGAGCTCGATGCTGAGTAAGGTAATCAATTTATACATAGGGTAAATTAAAATATTTACACAAATATAAGACACATATATACTATAAGTAGGGATGTGCACCGGCGACTTTTGAGGTCTCGTGTTTTGTGTTTTGGATCCGGATTTTCGTTATTTTTGAGGTTCGGATTTGTCTCGCAAAACACTTGACAAAAGGTCTCGGTTCGGATTTAAGGTATTGGATTCGGATTTTTTTTGAAAAAAACATAAAAAGTTTAAAAATCAAGTTTTTGGGCTTATTTTCACTCCTAGGCTATTATTAACCTCAATAACATTCAATAACAAGCATTTCCACTAATTTACAGTGTATTCTGAACACCTCACAATATAGTTATTAGTCCAAAACGTTGCAAAAAGGTATCTTTCTGGACTGCGTAGAGGAGTGGGTCACCACAATATCTTAAAAACCCTGAACTTTTATGAATCGCACCAATAAATGTACCTGGACTGCGTAGAGGAGTGGGTCACCACAAGATATATTAAAAACCCTGAACTTTTATGAATCGCACCAATAAATGTACCTGGACTGCCTAGAGGAGTGGGCACTGGGCACCACAATAAAATATATAAAAAACCTTCAACAGGTCTGCATTACACTACACATACGGCTGCTCCTCCATCCTCTCCATCATATACATGTTGGAGTTTTAGCGTGTGACAACCTCTTGTTTTTGATAATGTCAGTGCATTTTGAATATTTTTCAATTTGCCCCACACCACTGAATGTACTTTATCTATGATACGCATCTATCTATCTTGACTGCGTAGTGTGGTGGCCCCGGTACACAATTTGGTACCGAGGCCACAATATAATTAAAAAACCCTCCACGTGTCAGAATTCCACCAAACAAGTATCTGGACTGCGTAGTGGGGTGGCCCCGGTACCCAATTTGATACCGGGGCCACAATAAAATAAATACACCCTCCACGTGTCAGAATTCCACCAAACAAGTATCTGGACTGCGTAGTGGGGTGGCCCCGGTACCCAATTTGATACCGGGGCCACAATAAAATAAATACACCCTCCACATGTCAGAATTCCACCAAACAAGTATCTGGACTGCGTAGTGGGGTGGCCCCGGTACCCAATTTGATACCGGGGCCACAATAAAATAAATACACCCTCCACGTGTCAGAATTCCACCAAACAAGTATCTGGACTGCGTAGTGGGGTGGCCCCGGTACCCAACTTGATACCGGGGCCACAATACCTCCTCCAAACATGCTACAGACAATTCGTCATTGAGATCCCATCAAGTATGTTAAGGACAGACAGGGTCCAAGTGTTATTAGTTGACTTTGTAAAGAAAAAAACTGTCCCTGTTGCACATAGTCGTGCAATGAAGACTTACTTTTTCATTTAAAGGCACGATCTTTCAAGTGTAGTGTTTGTAAGTCTAAGTCATATTATACTTTTGGTAAAATTGTTTTTTTTTGTTCCTCTTTATGTTAATTAATTAGTAATAGAATTAAAGTAGGAAATAGAATTAAATAGAATTAAAGTAGGAAATAGAGTGGTATAGAGTTGTAGTGTGGTATAGATAGAGTGGTCCACACAATATAATAATAAAACCCTCAACTGGTCTGAATTCCACCAAACAAGTATCTGGACTGCGTAGTGTGGTGGCCCCGGTACACAATTTGGTACCGAGGCCACAATATAATTAAAAAACCCTCCACGTGTCGGAATTCCACCAAACAAGTATCTGGACTGCATAGTGGGGTGGCCCCAGTACCCAATTTGATACCGGGGCCACAATACCTCCTCAAAACATGCTCCAGACAATTCGTCATTGACAGACCCCAGACAGACAGGGTCGTAGTGTTATTGTTTGACTTTGTAAACCCAAAAAAATGTCCCTGTTGCACTTGCACATAGTCGTGCAATGAAGACTGACTTTTTCATTTAAAGGCACGATCTTTAAAGTGTCAGAAAGAGAGAGAAGACACAGGAGAGGAGAGTTGTAGCTGGGGACCTGGGGTGGAAGCTCCCAGGCTCCCCCAGCATTGCCTGGAAGTCTGAGCGTGGTGACTGAGCCAGGGCAAGGAATGTGTGCCCTGGATGAGGGGGAGAACTCCATGCCACTATAGTGAACCCAAGAGAGAGGGGGACACTGCACATGGAAGAGGCCCTGGAGTGAGGGCTGCTACAAGAGGCATGGTAGCTGTAGTGTCAGATCCTGAGGCTGAGAGTACACAGAGTGACGTGTCAGAGCACAGGAGACATTATCCCCGCAGAGGAGGGATGAGCTGCAGTTGAGAGGTCTGTTGTTGAAATAGGACATGCACACTTTAACAAACCAATCATTTCAGCGACAGGGCCTACCAAACAACTTTGACTGAAATGATTGGTTTGTTTGGGCCCCCACACCAAAAAAGCTATTCATCTCTCCCTGTACAGACTAAACAGGCTCTACTGAGGCAAGATGTCGTCCTCATCCTCAACCTCTGATTCCTCTCCCCCTACAGTGTGTACTTCCTCCTCATCACACATTATCAATTCGTCCCCGCTGGACTCCACAACCACAGGTCCCTCTGTAGTATCTGGAGGGCAGTGCTGTACTTCATTGAGGAATTGATTATTCATTTTTATAAACATCATTTTTTCAACGTTGTGAGGAAGCAACCTCCTTCGCCGCTCACTGACCAGGTTCCCCGCTGCACTAAAAACTCTTTCCGAGTACACACTGGAGGGGGGACAACTCAGGTAAAATAGAGCCAGTTTGTACAGGGGCTTCCAAACTGCCTTTTTTTTCCTGCCAGTAACAATATGGACTGTCTGACATGTCTACTTGGATGGTGTCAGCAAAGTAATCATCCACAATTTTTTCTATTGTGACAGCATCCAATGCAGCGAGAGTAGACATGTCTGCAATGGTTGGCAGGTCCTTCAGTCCGGACCAGATGTTATCAGCATCCCCGCCAGTGCCTCTTTTGGGAAAACTGAGCTTTTTCCTCGCAGCCATAGATGTGGAAGAAAATGAGGGTGGAGCTGTTGGCATGTCACGGTCCTCTTCAGAGGACAATCTCCTGACCAGCAGGTCTTTGCACCGCTGTAGATTTGTGTCCGCCGGAAACAGAGACACAACATACGCTTTAAACCGAGGATCGAGCACGGTGGCCAGAATGTATTCCTCTGACTTTAAAAGAGTGACCACCCTCGGATCCTGGCAAAGCGTACGAAGGGCTACATCCACAAGAGCTACATGCTTGCTGTAATCGCAATGGCTTACCAGCTCCTCCCTCACTTTCTCCAGCTGCTTCTGCAACAGCCTGATCAGGGGAATGACCTGACTCAAGCTGGCAGTGTCGGAACTGACTTCTCGTGTGGCAAGTTCAAATGGCTGCAGAACCTTGCACAACACGGAAATCAGTCTCCACTGCGCTTGACTCAGGCGCATCCCCACTCCTTTGCCTATGTCGTAGGTGGCTGTGTAGGCCTGAATGGCCTTTTGCTGCTCCTCCATCCTCTGCAGCATATAGAGGGTGGAGTTCCAGCGCGTCACAACCTCTTGTTTGAGGTGATGGCAGGGCAGGTTCAAGCTTTTTTGATGTGCCTCTAGTCTGCGGTAGGCACTGGCTGAATGCCGAAAGTGTCCAGCAATTTTGCGGGCCACCGCAAGCATCTCCTGCACACCCCTGTCACTCTTGAGGTAATGCTGCACCACCAAATTAATGGTGTGGGCAAAACATGGGACGTGCTGGAAATTGCCCATATTTAATGCCCGCACAATGTTACTGGCATTGTCTGACACCACAAATCCCCATGAGAGTCTAAGTGGGGTAAGCCACTGGGAGATAATTTCCCTCATTTTCTCTAATATGTTGTCAGCGTTGTGCCTCTTATTAAAGCCTGTAATGCACAATGTTGCCTGCCTTTGCATGAGCAGCCATTTTGTAGATGCTGCTACTGATGCAGCTGTTGCTGTTGCTGCGGAAGGGGATGCATCTACCCAGTGGGCTGTCACAGTCATATAGTCCTTCGTTTGCCCAGAACCACTTGTCCACATGTCCGTGGTTAAGTGGACAGTGGGTACAACCGCATTTTTAAGAGCACTGAGGACACTTGATCGTACTTCTCTGTACATTTTTGGTATCGCCTGCCTAGTGAAGTGGAATCTCGAGGGGATTTGGTACCGGGGACACAATACCTCCATCAACCCTCTAAATCCCACTCCACTGATGGCGGACACCGGGCGCACGTCTAACACCAACATTGCAGTTACAGCTGCAGTTATACGCTTTGCAATAGGGTGACTACTATCGTATTTGGTGGTCATGGCAAACGACTGTTGGACGGTCAATTGTTTGGTGAAAGACTTAGCGGTCTTACGACTTCCCCTCTGGGAAGATGACCGACTAACAGCAGCAACAGCAGCAGTGGCAGTAGTAGGCGTACCGCTGCAGGATTCCTCGGATGAATCCCGTATTGAGGAGGACTCAGTCTGGCTGGTGACTTGGGCTGCAGGACTGAATCTGATGGAGATTGTGGAGGAAGTTGACGAGGAGGGTGTTGCTGGTGTGTATCCAACTGGACCACGGGATTTAGGTGTCCCTGTACCGATGAGGGTCCTAGCCCCAGTTCCTGAACTAACCACTGAACTATGAAGGTTATTCAGGTGACGTATAAGGGAGGATGTTCCTAGGTGGGCAAGATCCTTACCCCTGCTTATTTGAGCTTTACATAAGCTACATATTGCCATACATTGGTTGTCTGGATTTGGATAAAAATAACTCCAGACCGAAGAGGTGCATTTTTTGGTCTTCTGACCAGGCATGACGATGGGCTTTTTCATCCCATGGACATCAGCTGTTTCCCCCCCTGGTGCCTCATTTACAATAACCACATCACCATCCTCATCATCAAGTTCCTCCACAGCGCCAGCTACATCATCAATAGCCTCCTCCCGAGCCACCTCTTCCCGTACAGTGATGGGAAGGTCAGGCTTGACAACCACCAACACCCTTGGACTCGCCTTGGGGATTTGTGATAATTTCTCTTTAGAAGGCAGAGTTGTTTGCTGTTTTGTTGCTGACAGCATAACTCTCTTCAATTTTTTGTAGGGGGGGGGGGAGGAGGAGGAGGGCTAAGATCCGTGGGTGAAGCTGAACCACTAGTCATGAACACGGGCCAGGGCCTAAGCCGTTCCTTGCCACTCCGTGTCGTAAATGGCATATTGGCAACTTTACGTTTCTCCTCAGATGATTTTAAGTTTCTCTTTTTGCTACTTTTTCTTAACTTGGGCTTTTTGGATTTTACATGCCCGGTACTACGAGATTGGGCATCGGGCTTTCAAGACGACGTTGATGGCATTTCATCGTCTATGTCATGACTAGTGGCAGCAGCTTCAGCATTAGGAGGAAGTGGGTCTTGATCTTTCCCTACTTTATCCTCCAAATTTTTGGTCTCCATTATATGTAGCACAAGATACTGCAGAATGTGTGAACTTGGTAATATTGCAGTACCAATGGACTTATAATGCTGGATTGGTTTTGCAAATTTGGTTATAATTATTATATATTTTTTTTATTTTTTATTTTTTTTTTTTTAAATTTTTTATTATTTTTTACTTTTTTTTTATTTTTTAAAAACTTGGGAATAATGGGGAAATAACTATGCCCTTAGAAGCACAGAGCACAGGACACAGCACCACTGGACTGAACAGGACACGGCACAGGACCCAGCAGCACTACGGAACTCAGCAGGACAGAGCACAGGACACAGCACCACTGGACTGATACTGCAGAATGTGTAAACTTGGTAATATTGCAGTACCAATGGACTTATACTGCTGGATTGGTTTTGCAAATTTGGTTATAATTATTATATATTTTTTTTATTTTTTATTTTTTTTTTTTTTTTACTTTTTTTTTATTTTTAAAAAACTTGGGAATAGTGGGGAAATAACTATGCCCTTAGAAGCACAGAGCACAGGACACAGCACCACTGGACTGAACAGGACACGGCACAGGACCCAGCAGCACTACGGAACTCAGCAGGACAGAGCACAGGACACAGCACCACTGGACTGATACTGCAGAATGTGTGAACTTGGTAATATTGCAGTACCAATGGACTTATAATGCTGGATTGGTTTTGCAAATTTGGTTATAATTATTATATATTTTTTTTTTTTTAAATTTTTTATTATTTTTTATTTTTTTTTTATTTTTTAAAAACTTGGGAATAATGGGGAAATAACTATGCCCTTAGAAGCACAGAGCACAGGACACAGCACCACTGGACTGAACAGGACACGGCACAGGACCCAGCAGCACTACGGAACTCAGCAGGACAGAGCACAGGACACAGCACCACTGGACTGATACTGCAGAATGTGTAAACTTTGTAATATTGCAGTACCACTGGACTTTTACTGCTGAATGTGTGAACTTGGTAATATTGCAGTACCAATGGGCTTATACTGCAGGATTGGTTGTGAAAATTTTGTGGTAATTAAAAAATATTAAAGTAGTTTTTGGTATTTTTTAAAAAAACTTTTTTTTATTTTTTTAAACACAGGGGAATATTTGGGAAATAACTATGCCCTTAGAAGCACAGAGCACAGGACACAGCACCACTGGACTGAACAGGACACAGCACAGGACCCAGCAGCACCACTGACCTCAGAAGGACAGAGCACAGCACACAGCACCACTGGACTGATACTGCAGAACACAGCACAGCACAGCACAGCACAGCACAGCACAGCACTAAACAGCACAGCACTAAACAGCACAGAACTAAACAGCACAGAACTAAACAGCACAGAGGACCACCTAACACACCCTCCCTCTACCCTGATCAATGCCCGAGTGAAGATGGCGGCGACTAGCGGGGAATTTATAGGATCAGAGTATCGCGAGATCCGACAACGGGATTATGAGTCAGAGCCTCAGTTTCACTTTTGAATTTGGCGCCAATACCCGGATCTGTCTCGGATCCGACTCGGATCCGCAACGTTCGGGTGGGCTCGGATTTCAGAAATCCGAGCGCGCTCATCCCTAACTATAAGCAGTGATTTATGTAACCTGGAAACAGTTCCGGTAATAAATTATTTGCTGGAACTGTCTCCCACCCCAAATAAATGAAAAATGGGGATATTTCTGCACTTGTATAGTTTTGTGCATATTCTCAGTGATCGCAGTAGACATTTAGAAGTGACGGTACGAAAACTGTCATGGGAAGGAATGTAAGTGAATGGAAAGTGATAGTCTGACGATGAAGGCAGTAGCAGTAGTGTCAGTATTGTCACTTTATACCCCCACTGTGAACTCTGTGTATTCTACTATGGTGGAGAGTATAGTTTTAAAGACCTTGTGGTGTTTTCCTTCTCTGCAGTTTGTTTGCTACAAGAATGTGCGCAGAGCTTTTAGTCTCCGGGTAAACCTGTATATAAAGCAGTCGCAACAGTGCCACCTGCAGGCTGTGATACAAACAGACCACCCAATATACTAATCAATAGCACCAGAACTGGAAAACAAACGTGATAAACATGTATGTACAATTCAATACATTTTTAAAGTTTAATAAAACTAAATTTTTCATTATATATAGAAATTGGTGCCACCCTTTCCCTCTACAGTTAAGGCTAAATTCCTTTCCTTGTGTCAAATATTGAAATAAAGTTGTATACATGTAAAAATGAGTGTTTAGTTTAAATTGAAGACATTTTAGAGTTGTTAGTGTAACAGCCCCTTATGTCGTCTGTGTCTCGTTTGGGTTAGACGTGCTGGTCTCCCGGTTTGGACTTTGGCCACATTCCTCTGGCGTCAAGGATCTCAACTTATCATACTAAGTCTATAGATCTACATCCACCTCATGCATACAAAACATTCGAGGTCTAAAGCATAAAATTCAAACGTCTTATATGAAAGAGGACACTTACATGGACTACTCGCTAACCTTGTCATGGCGATCTTATACCTTCTATTAGGACGTTAAGTGTTTTTAAGTGTTTGTTTTATATGGTGTCTGAAGTCGGAGATGGAAGAGGACATCGCTAGGCCTCATAGCAAAATTTGCCCATCCACCCTCCGTAGGTCCCAGGTGTGTTCTCCTGAGCCGCTGCGGGGGCCATAGAAGCGCAATGAAGATGAGCCAACCAAGTGGCCTTGGGAGGATGTACCAGCATGGCCTGGCCCTGTCTCGCCTCTGTGCCCCATGAAGGCCGCTGTGGTTCCTTTACTATCTGAAGCCCTATCTTTGTATTACCCTAATGTCAGCATGCCCACAAACTTACTCAATATCCCATGATATTGAGTAAGTTCATCGGTCTCCTATTCTTGACTCTACCTAACACAACTCTCGACTGGACATCTCCCTGTGCCTCAGTCCTCGGCTCAGCATTCGTCAGGGCAACTACCACACATCTTCAAGACTAGCACTATGTGCTTGAACGTGGACTCGAGTCAGACACTATTCCTATTTGAAAAGACTCCCTAGAGCTCAGTTAGGGGCAGAATGTCAGACTACTGAATCTTGAACCTCAGTAGTTCCATCTCTAACTCCTTTCAGGTTCTCACACTCTTTTCGGGTCTGTCCTAGGGCGTTCAGGGCCTCTCTGATGGCTTAGACTTCTGAGATATTAGACTGATCCATTTTTAAATCCTCCGATCATCCCACTTATTCCCACTTATTCCCTTATTCACAACTATCGAGAGCAACCAACCAAATACTGTTTAAGGGGGTTACAAGAAGAACAATGGAGCATTTTTCCTCTTAGGATCCTCAACTCTATCCCCATTGTATATTCCCTTGATGGTATCTCCCTTTTTAACTCATCATTTCCTGTTCCACTTCATTGAAAGTGATTTCCCAGCACTCGTATTAGTAAAATCTAAACAAACCTTCTACCAAAATGCTGTTTGTGTTGTGGATTATTTTGGAATCAGTAATAACTGTACCAAATCCAAAAGCGGCTTGTTTATCTCTACTCTTCAACATTGCGTAAATCTTTTCATGAAGTTAAGCCTAAAAGTCTAGGACTCCCCACCCCTCACCCTTCAATAATCCAAACTTGATTTTATGGGGAAAAAAAGCACCATTTCATTAAAGAAAGAAAACAAACCAATGACAAAGGAAAATGTTAAAAATGCCCATGAATTATAATATAACCAGCAATATTCATTCATAATTTGATAGATTTGTTGAATACTAAAATACACATTTTATTTACATTCATTAATTATAGTAGATTTATTTTACTATATTACGTCTTTCTCTATTGTCTTGTTGAATATACAGGCTGTTATTGAGATGATAAGCTCTGACTCATGTTCTTAGTTCAGCTGGTGTCATTATTGTTGCACTGGCTATATAACAATGAGTCAGCTAAACTTCTGTAAGCTTATAATATTTGTTTTATTGGCCAAACACCGTGTTTATTGATGTCAGCTGAGCAACAGCATTGCTGCAGCGGGCTACTTTAAGTAGTAGCCAGGGGAATGATTGCTCCGTTAAAGATGGCAACAGGAGTGCCGCTTAGACCAGACAAGGGCTGGCGGTAGTGTATCTAAATATTCTGAGGACCCGAAAGGAAAATCTGTGGTAAGGACCGTGAATGCATACAGAATGCTCTCTCCCTGGCTGTCAGTTTTGACATTTTTGGAATTAGGTCAATAGATTTCTAATAAGGATACAATGGTCATGATAAATATCGGTACTGATGAAATAAGTTGGAGGTACATGGACGGTCTTCACGATTAAAGGGAATTAAACTGTAAGATTAAAGCAAGGAACTCTTGCGATTTTATGAAATATCTCAAATACTACTTGTGCCCCAAGGAGGGGGGGGGGGGGGGGGGGGGAAGGGCGCAGGTAAAGAGTTCAGGGGTCTATGCCTGCCTGTGTAGTGGGAGAAGCTTCTAACCTGGTGTGGTCAAAATTCCTTTGGCAACTGTGAAAGGGGCACAAAATTGTTCTTGGCGGCCCTGCCTGTGCCACGTACTAGACCTGAGAGGCAGAGAACGAGGGATTTTGGAGGAATGGGTCTATGCCGGGAAAGGAAATGGTTAGACAACTGCAGGAAGGTGGGGGTGGGGGGTGAGAATAAGGATAGAAGTAGAGAGCAGTAGAACCAGTGGCAGATCCAGGTGGGGGGGGGGAATCAGGGCAATCGTCCCCCCTAGCAGTAGAAGTCCTTTAAATTTAGGTCCAGAACGCCAATCAAAACGGGATGAGGGGCGGGGCCAATCACGGGTGGTGGTCGGGGTTTTCCAGGGCCAGCCAATCAGAATGAAGGAGGGGCGTGATTATGCAAAAATCGCCCCGCCCTTAAAAATTACCTCTAGGTCTGCCCCTGAGTAGAACAGACGGTTGACAGGGCTTATTCATAGGAAATTGTCATGGGGTGGGGAAGGTTTTGGAAGAGATGTGTAAAAGTAATAGTAAAATATAAAATGTATGGTAACAAATGAAATGAGTCTTGCAAAAAAAATAGGTGAACTAGAATGAAAGGTGTGGACATATAAATATAATATAGTATAACTGAGAATTGGCTGGATGAGATGTAGACTAGGAAACCAGAGGGCTTAGGACCTGCCCAGTGAGAGGGTACCTGTGGAGATTAGAAGAATGTAGTGTCCCTTATGGGTAGATTACAAAGAGATAAACATATGAGTAAGGTACTGATTGGGGGTTTTTATAAGCCACTTAGCAGAAACAATTATACTAAAATTCAATTATTACTACAAGCTGAATGGACCACAAAACAATATGTGGTCATCCTCATGGGTAATCTGAGCTACCAAGATATAAACCAGGACCATGAAACTGGTGGAGCTGAGAATGTAGCCTGAGTTTTATCTATTTTAAAAGACAACTACCTTTCACAAGTGGCAGAAGAACCAACTACATAGAGCTCTAATGTACAGGTGAGAGGACTCTAATTTACAGGTAAGAAGGCCCTAATGTACAGGTGAGGTGACTCTTATATATACAGGTGGGGACTCTAATTTACATGTGAAGGGGGCTCTAATTTAATGGTAAGAAGGCCTTAATCTACAGGAGAGGGAAATCTAATATGCAGGTAAAATGGCTCTAATATACAGGTGAGGGAGATATAATGTACATGTGAGAGGGCTCTAATAAAAAGGTGGGGGGCCCTAATCTACAAGTGAGGGGGCTCTAATGTACAGGAGAGGGGGCTCTAATATAAAGGTGGGGGCTCTAATTTAATGGTAAAAAGCCCCTACTATACAGGAGAGGGAAATTGAATATACAGGTGAAGGGGCTCTGATATACAGACGAGAGTGCTCTAATATACAGGTGAAGGGGCTCTAATGTACAGGTGACAGCTGAGAGGGCTGTAATGTAGAGGTGAGGGGGCTCTAAAATACAGGTGAGAGGACTCTAATATACAGGTGAGGGGGGCTTAAATGTACAGGTGAGAGGGATCTAATATACAAGTGAGATGGATCTAATGTATAGGTGAGATGGATCTAATATACAAGTGAGAGGGATCTAATATACAAGTGAGATGGATCTAATGTACAGGTGAGATGGATCTAATGTACAGATGAGATGGATCTAATATACAGGTGAGAGGGCACTAATGTAAAGATGAGAGGGCTCTCATAATATTTGCCTTTGGTTGCAGTAAAAGATTTTGTAAGGAAGCTACACAAACTATAAAGGGGCAAAGTTTAATCAGCTCAGAAAAGTGTTGAAGCTTGTAGATTGGGAAAGTAGCCTTACATAAAAATACAGACAGTGTATATTTTAAATGAATAATGTTGCATACTATATGGAGGTATTGGAGGTGATAAGGGAACAAAGGAGAGCATTTAAATAGTCTAATCTAGAAGTTTCGGGAAAAAAATTATTATGGAAATACAACAACTGTAGCGAAATATGGAAAAAGCAAATCATGATAGCAAAAATAGATTGCTAAAGATAGCAAGTCTAATCCCAAACATTATTTTTCAAGTACATAAACAGCAAAAACAAAATAAAACATGTTTTACTACTAAAGGATAAAATATGTCTATTAGACCACAGAGAAACCTAATATTTTAAGTATATATATTTTTTTTACCTCCACATTCGCGAAAGAAATAATACAAGGAAATACAAGGGGAACACAGAGAAATAGCTTATGTATCAGTAGACTATACACATTATTAAATGTTATTGGTCTAACACAGGAGGAGGTGCAGTTATGCCTAAACACGATTCATACAGATAAAGCACCTGTCCTAGATGGCTTACACCCATGTGTACTAAAGGAACTAAGTTCAGTAAATTGATAGACCGCTAAATCTTATAATGATGGGCTCCCTCATAGAGAACTGGTTGAAGGACATAAGACAAAGAGTGGTCTTCCTATATTGGTCTCTGACCGTTTCAGTCTTTTTATAATAACTGTTTACATGACCTAGAAAGTAAGGTGTCCATGCTTGCTGATGACGCAAAGCCGGGTAAGGTTATTAACATAGACCAGGATTGTTACTTGCTTTAGAAAAAAATTAGACCAAATGGCAAACAATGGGCGGTTCCATTAAAATAAAATGAAATGGCCTAAACATTACAATAAATGATTTAAAATTTAAAATTATGTAACCCCCTTGAATCTACAGGAGGTTTCAGTTGACAAGTATCAGGTAAGTGTAAAAAGATAATAGTCTGATCTCTCAAGTGAGGAGTACATTTATAAACTGATGTTAGTGGACTCCTATATATGTTTTCAGGGAAAGTCATCAAATCACTGGGGGGGACTTCACAGGAGCAAATGTAGAAATAGGAAACTAGTAGCCGTGGCTTCTGTTTATCAGAGGGCGAAGACTGAGGTTTTTGCTGGAGATAGGGCTCTTAATATATGTGATCTATACATCAAAGGGGTTTCCATTGGTTATAATGCTGCCAACATTAAATATCGCCAATAAACCCTCCTCCATCTGTTTTCCATCCATCATAGCACATCAAATGCTAGTAGAGATTGATCTTGTGCTGTCAGTCAATAGTGAAAGCATTGAGCATCTGGAGGTTTGGGGGGCTGGAGGGTTCCAAGAGGATCCATCCATCATCATCAAGACCCCTGGTGTTTTCGGTGAGGGGAGTAGTGTGGTAGACTCATTGCAGACAGTGTGACGTTGAACAGAACATTATGAAATGAACACAAATACTCACATAGAGCACTCAGTAGTGGCTGCTGGCCTAGATCCATGCCCTCTATACCCTCAATGGCAGATATGGCACAGAGGGTTTATAAGACATAAGATACACTTGTGAACTGTAAAGCTACAGATACAAGGAGGAAGACGCTATCTATAATATTGTAACGTGGTCATTAGTTTTGCCCATAAAGTTTGATACATAAATAGAATAGGTTAGAAGTGATTTGCTACACTGGAGTTGTCAGATCAAATAAACAGGGTGGTCGATGTGACCGTAAGACATTGCAAGTTCTAATGTGCGGCAAATTTGTAGCCTGAAATATTGGGTTGGGTACGCTTTATCCATGTCCACTACTCCGACATGGAGAAGCCCTACAAAGAAAATCCGAAATTATGAAAAACCGATTGGCAAATAAACAGACTAACCTTCAACCCGACGCTGGAGATCTACGATGGGAGCACGATGCTGACAGCAAGTGATTTCGATTGGAGAAGTGTTCGGCACTGCAGGCTGACGTCATTGCGGCGTCTGTCAATAGAAATTTAAAGCGGCAATGTCGGCTTTAAATTTCTATTGACAGACGTCGCTATGACGTCACCCTGTACTGCCTAACACTTCTCCAAACGGAATCGGGTCCCCACTCCAGGGGACCCGAACTTATTCACTACCCTGGCCCCCACAGCTCAGGGGATTGGGAGAAGCTCCAGTGCTTTTTATAATTTCGGATTTTCTTTGTAGGGCTTCTCCATGTCGGAGTAGTGGACATCGTAAAAACGATCACCACTGGAAATATTTATCGAAGTTGTGGGTGTGTTGTTAGCATTGTAGGTTGAGATATAATGGTTAGTTTTGACCACTATATATTTACACAAGCTCAGGGGAGGGAGGCAGAAAAGAGATAAGGGGGGGGGGGGGTAAGCATGAGGGGTGAAGACGAGAGAGAAAGGGAGAACGGCAAGAGAGGAACAATCGGTGCAGATACAAAGACAGCCGAGAAAGGCAGTAGCAACACTTTTATGCAAAACTATATTACATGAACCTTCCTTCCCCCCCATCCCGCCTCTCCAAGTGTAAGGAGTTGCAAGCGCCAAATCTGCTACGGACATTGGTGCACGTTTGTTTTTTGAGGACTTGAGTAGTACAAAATTGCGTATTTTTACACTAAACAAATTGGATAATATTCTAGAGGGACCCGTTTAAAGGTCAGACATGGTCAAGAGAATTTGTTAACGTTAAAAAAATACAAGGACAACACAGAAAAGACTCCACGTTCTTAATTTCTTTAATGCAAGCAAAATTGTGTAATATTCCAACAGCAGGAACACACATTAGACTGGCAAGAAGGGAGAGCAGAAGTAACAGAGGCGAATGGGATAGACAGGAGGGGAACGGGAGTCCGACTTAAGGTGGTCCAAGTTGGTTGACATCTTAAGGTGGTCCAAGTTGGTTGACGCTTTAAGGTGGTCCAAGTTGGTTGACGCTTTAAGGTGGTCCAAGTTGGTTGACGTTTAAGGAGGTCCAAGTTGGTTGACGCTTTAAGGTGGTCCAAGTTGGTTGGCGCTTTATGGTGGTCCAAGTTGGTTGATTTCTTAAGGTGGTCCAAGTTGGTTGACGTCTTAAGGAGGTCCAAGTTGGTTGACGTCTTAAGGAGGTCCAAGCTGGTTGACGTTTAAGGAGGTCCAAGTTGGTTGATTTCTTAAGGTGGTCCAAGTTGGTTGATTTCTTAAGGTGGTCCAAGTTGGTTGACGTCTTAAGGAGGTCCAAGTTGGTTGACGTCTTAAGGTGGTCCAAGTTGGTTGACGTCTTAAGGAGGTCCAAGTTGGTTGACGTCTTAAGGAGGTCCAAGTTGGTTGACGTCTTAAGGAGGTCCAAGTTGGTTGACACTTTCGCCTGGCTTTTGACCTCTGGCCTAAATATACTGCACGGACCTAGGAAGACATGAACTTCGGTTAGAAGAGTTCACGTGGCTTCGGACACATGAATTTATGTCATGTTTTTCTTTTTGGCTTTTTGCGGCTTCACCTACATCTGCCACTTCTAGAGGACGTTGTTGATCAGTTCAATATATACACGAAATACATTCATTTTAGGACAAGTAATGAACACATTTATTGACGGTGACCTAGAGCTGCACAGAATGTAAATACATTCTCAGATCTGACAGAATTCAGTTACAATTCTCCCAGCCGTATTATACAAGAAATCTGTGCTCCCCTCCCCCCCAGCCGCCCCCCACACTCCTCAATCTAAGGCTCTTTCCTCCAGGCCACAGTAATGAACAACCCACCGTGGTTTATAGATTTATGGATCTTGGGGTTAAATGTATTTTTTTCTACAAATACTTAATCACAGAACATAACTGTATTGGCTGTACAGCGCCCCCCATCCCACCACTTTTCCTGATTAAATAGACCTAGAATATCAGGCTGATTAGTTCCACAAAAGTATGACCAATTCATCAATAGAGTGATATTCTGCAACGTACATATGTGATTGCTTCTATCAGAATTAGGGTGTATTGATCACGGCTGGTGGTTCTGTACCAGGTCATAGCCTTATCATTGAGAAAATGTCATGTTTTTGTCACATAACCCCACATGGCCGACATGTGCTGCCATCTGATGAACCAGCAGTTCAGCAATTACAGTGCTGGTGACGCTGAGAATGTCATTTGTATTTTACCTTTAGTAGTATTAATTGCGTTCAGCGTTTGTTCGTCACTTCCTCCACTTAACATACATAACAGGTAATTTCCCAATGTGAAAAAGTGGAGTGCTTATGTCATTTTGTAACGACGCGTCCTTTATATTGTTGGAATTGCCCTATTTTTTCTGGGAAGCGCACGGAATCGCGGGCAAAGATGGCGGCAGGTGCCACATTTTGGTGCTTTTGGTGGCAGGAGCTGGGCGGCCGTGGGTCATTTCTTGCTGGTAGCAGGCTAATGTAGTCACAATTAAAATATTGGATTTTATTTTGCAAGAGGCAGTATATAAAGGAAAACTTATCTTAGGAATCTCATCTTACAGTTTAGCGAGGGAGTGCAGAGCATTTTACAAAAGCACTTACATTTTTCTAGCGCTTTGGGGGTGTCAGTAATCTGGAGTCACCTTATACTGTCAACAGGTTACTCATTGTACCTTCTGAGGGCACTTTTACGTGTAAATGCATGTCTGCACTCCTTTTATCCAAAGTAATAACAACCACAGTGACACAAAGTCCTGATGCTCCCTCTCTGTCATAATTAAAGGGGCAGTCCCCCACTCCAGGGGTCCCAAACTTATTCACTACCCTGGCCCCCACGGCTCAGGGGATTGGGAGAAGCTCCAGTGCTTTTCGTTTAGTCTCTTGGGGGGAAGGGGGTCTGTTTTTTAGCCCCCCATAAGACACCAGCCATGTTCTGACCAATCTCAGCTTGGTTGTTACTAGGGCAGGGGGACCCCATCCTTATGCTCTTCCTGTTATATTGAGCCCACACTGTCTGGAGCTACGGCTGGTTAAGGACCTGCAGGGTAGATTGATCAAACCTTCTGAATAGGAAGAGTGGAAGTGTTGCCCATAGCAACCAATCAGATTCTAGCTGTCATTTATTTAGTACATTCTAGAACTTGATAGCTAGAATCTGATTGGTTGCTAAGGGCAACACCTTCACTTTTCCTTTTTAGCAATTTTGATAAATCACTCAGAGTGTGTCTATAAACAGACCTCTCCCGTGCGCTGTAACAAGCAGGAACACAACCGGTCCCATTACATCTGTAGGCTCGGAGTTGTTGCAAAATTTAAGTTCTTTTGTGGGGAGGAAATGGTCCTGTACAGTAAAGAATGCCTCGGTGCCTGGGCCTTTATTCCCCCGTGATTGTACAGTCTCCTGCTCCTTCGCAAATGCGGCTATCTTAGTCTGCAAACCAGTGCACCCCATCGCCGTAGACCAATGTGCACAGCGGGTCCAAAGCTGCATTTTCCCTGTAGAGTCTCTGCTTTGTTCTGAGTGATTGACCCATATATATATATAGATAGATACAGAAAGCCTCACTATTTTATTATCTGCCCTAGATGATGCAAAGTTGGATATATAAAGTCTGACACTGTTCATTGCTAAGATGTTTTTAATGCTTGGCATCATTTTTCTAGTCTGGTCACTGTGTTCGGTGCTGACACACAGAGCACTGCGGTCATGTTGACATCCTCTTACAATAGCCGATCTTTATTAATTAGGGAAATGTCCAGATGTAACCTTCATTGGTCTAAGGGTGCACAACAAATTGGTTCAGCAAAATGAGACGTCACTTAAAACTGGCATTTAACAAAACAAGAAAAACAGATTCTTAGTTGCCGAAATTTGCAAATAAATGCTTAAGCCGTCCAATGTTTAAAGAGTGCTTCTGAAAGTGAGATGGTCATAACTCTGAGGAAAGAGAGTATGAACAATGGGAACATTTAAAAATTAAGAGAAAACTTAGCAGGAGGTCACACAAAACCCCCAGGCAGGTAATGCAACCATGGGGGAGATCCAGAACCACCATAACGAAGCTCTAGTACTGCCCCAAGCAGTACTAGATGTAAGTAAGGTTAGAACTAGTCAATGTACTCCAAGTGCAAAAGGATCAGGTTCCCTTTACATAAAATTTGCCCAAATTTTGCCCTCCCTGTTTGATCACACGTTTGACGTCATGAGGTCATTCACATCTCAAATAAACTCCGAACCTGTTCCATCCAAACTCCTGCCACAAATGGCACATATTTGAGCAAAACTCCACCCACTTTCCCTTGAAGCCCTGCCCCTTTGCGGTCGGCCAATCGGGACGTCTGGACAAAATCGAGACAGGTGGAAGGAATGAATTTCTGCTTTAAGAACACAAAATGAATTAAGTGTAACTTGGTTTGCTCGTAAAACATCATGTTTGCCACAAATGTTGCATTTAAGTCTAGTTTATTCCGATATAAAATACAAATTTACACATTTTTGCATTAAATTGTTTTTAATTTGTGTTACAAGTTCCTCTGGGACCATTATCAACATTGGAAAAGAGAGTTATTATGTAAATAATAAACAGTGTGAGGAATGACTCATTGAATAAAATCATTAGTGCATCATGAAACTTTCCTTCATCAAACTAATTTCCTGCGTTATCACGATCAACAGTTTCTGCTTCTTTTCATTCCCATTTTTGCCAACGTCATGAACATCTGAAAATCAAAGGTTTGCCTTCATTAGACGAGTTTGTCTGCTCTTTTCCAGGTTTGTCTTGTTCAAGACTTGGTGCCGGCATTTCACAGTATGGATCAGTTTCTGACACATGCAGCAACAGATGCAGAGAGCTGGAGCAGGCGAGGAGCAGTAGGCGCCACATTCTGCGTTGTGCCACCGTGTTGCTGGAGGGATAACATTCCTGGGCCGAACATCTGCAAAGTTACTTGTTTGGTAATACAGTTAAATGCAGTAGCATGCTATCAGCACTAACACCTCTTCCACAGAGTCTTGTAGCAGGAATTGATTTGCAACAATATTCATCCCATCTATAAATAGTAACTCAGCTTCTCAATCAAAGCTGATTTGTAATATATATATATATATATATATATATAAAATAAAAAAAAGATACAATACGGCGCTTCATAGAATTATCAGCACAAAGTTCAATAGTACCAAAGTCCAATAATATGGATAAATTCTTTATAGACACTTCCCATGTGCGGGCGGCTGCCAATCCTCCACAAACCAATCGGTGTAGTATGGAAATAATCTGGAAATAAAGAGCAAAAGAGGACAAGGCGCACAATAGTGTAGTATGTATGTAATGGTATATATATATATATATATATATATATATATATATATATATATATATATATATATATATATACATACACACATATTTATATTTAGAGATGAGCGGTTTGGTTTTGGAGAAATCCGACAGATCCAAGATTAGGGGTTCCGAGTAGATACAAAACACGACTCGATTCTTGGCGCCTAAATTGGATCTGAAAACGAGGCAAAACAAAATGTCAAGGAAAATTTGTAACCATGATGCTTGCTATACAGGAAGTGCGTCATTGCACTGCCGGTTAATGCGTTCCAAGCATACCCCCTGAGTGTGCGTTTGATAGTAGAGATGCGTTATTGCACCTCCTCACTACATGTCTTAGGTGCTCAAGGAGAATACACACCTGCTAGGCAGCTGTCCCAGTGACTCACCTGGGAATGTGTTTGGTTGTTATAGTGAAAATCTGTTTGCGTACTTCTGCTTTGGCACTCTCGGTTTGGCACTCCCGGTTTATGTGTTCCAGGGTGGAATGCATATTGTTTGGAGTGCCTCATAGAGAATACAAGGGAGTCATTGCCTCATATATGTTGCAGTGATCTACAGACTATCATGATGAACCATGAGCTGCGGCTGCAGACAATCTGGGATAAGAGGTCAGGTGATTACAGGTGTTTTTTTAAGATCTGTCATTTTTATTGTTCTATGTGGTTGTCTTGACAAAGGTCCAAATGTAGGACCGAAACGATGACTTATAATGTGAAATACGGAATTGGATTAACAGAAAATGAAATGAATGGTGATTGTATCTTTTAGTACACTGCCGTGTCTCTTTACAGCTACTTTCAGCCAGCTGGCTGCAGACTTTGGCTAAAATTAGTTAAAATTTGGGCAGTTGTGAAGAAATTGTTAGAAAATAGACTGTAAATGACTGTAAATGAATGTTAAGGGTATAAATAGTAATACATGAGCAAAGAGAGCTGAAAGTTACATAATTTTACCTATTTTCCACAATTTTTAATAAAATCCTGATCCAAAACCAAAACCATTCAGGATTTTTAAGGAAAAATCTGTAACAAAACCAAAATACGAAGACATTTTAGAACCAAAACTACATCCAAAATTATACACGGGGTTCAGTGCACATCTCTAATATACACAGGTACTCTGCAACATCGTGCACACTCCTCCTGCTGCTCCGCGCTCTCCTGGAGAATACAGTGATGTCTCACCCCTGTTGTCCCAGTCTTTTCTTAGGCAAGTACCATGTTTTCCACGTAGACCTTGTAGGAGCACACGTCAGTTGTGCACACAAAGTTGCAGAGCCCTACAGAATGCCGGTCCCAGGTAGGAAACCTTCCTGATGGGGTATACTTAGGAATGTCACCCAAAACTAATATCTCAGTTGTGTGGGGAATTTCCTTTAAATGTCTCTTTTATGGTGTAAAGCAACAATTAGGTAAACAAAAACATTGTTTCAATTTTCAGATCAATTTGTGATTATAGTAAAGCGGCAGTTTTTTTCTTTAATGATGGACTTATACAATTTTGGGTAAATGTGATGATTGCTCATGTACTTTATAGGCATTGCAGCTGGGGCAATGAACTAATTAGCGAATGCCATGTCTGTGACTACTATTTTAAAATTGTTTGTGTTTTTAGGTAATTGTGATTTATGATATACTAAATAACTTTCTAATGTTGTAGAAATGAGAATTTAGCTCCCAATGTATTGAGAGTTTTCTAAGATAGGAGGGTGCACAAAGCTCTTTTTATTCTTTTATAGTGGTCACTAGGGCTGGTGGTAAAGCAGAGGACAGACTTCAGACCAACCCTCACTCTGTAATGCCCCCACCCTGAGGTACTGCCCCCCCCTCCCACACTTCTATCACTTCAATTTAATTATAATTGTTGAACACACGTGTTCTTACCGATTGACAGGCAATGAGGAAAGGGTATGTTTAATTTAAGTCCATAGAGAACACTGTGGAGGAGCCAGGAAAATTTAAAAACTTTGAGTGACAAAATGTCACGTATTCAGTGCTTTAGGTGTCCCTGAAATGCTGCAGCTCTAGATCTCTGTCTAATGTTAATGCTTGTTCATCAGAATGCTCTCTGTATTGTATATCAGGCATTAGAATGCTCTATGTATTGTATAGAAGTCACTAGAATGCTTTCTGTATTGTATATCACTCACTAGAATGCTCTCTGTATTGTATATCAGTCACTAGAATGCTCTCTGTATTGTATATCAGTCACTAGAATGCTCTCCGTATTATACATCAATCACTAGAATGCTCTCTGTATTGTACATCCGTCACCAGAATGCTCTCTGTATTGTATATCAGTCACTAGAATGCTCTATGTATTGTATATCAGTCACTAGAATGCTCTATGTATTGTATATCAGTCACTAGAATGCTGTCTGTAGTGTATATCAGCCACTAGAATGCTCTCTGCATTGTACATCACTAGAATGCTCTCTGTATTGTATATCAGTCACTAGAATGCTCTCTGTATTGTTTATCAGTCACTAGAATGCTCTATGTATTGTATGACAGTCACTAGAATGCTTTCAGTATTGTATATCAGCCACTAGAATGCTCTTTGTATTGTATATCGGTCACTGGAATACTCTCCGGGCTGTATGTCAGTCACTAGAATGCTCTCTGTATTGTATAGCAGTCACTAGAATGCTCTCTGCATTGTATAGCAGTCACTAGAATGCTCTCTGTATTGTATATCAGTCATCAGAACGCTCTCTGTATTCAATAGCAGTCACTAGACTGCTCTCTGTATTGTATATCAGTCACTAGAATGCTCTTTGTATTGTATATCGGTCACTGGAATACTCTCCGGGCTGTATGTCAGTCACTAGAATGTTCTATGTATTGTATAGCAGTCACTAGAATGCTCTCTGTATTGTATATCATTCACTGTATTGTATGTCAGTCACTAGAATGCTCTCTGTATTGTATATCATTCACTAGAATGCTCTCTGTATTGTATATCAGTCATCAGAACGCTTTCTGTATTGAATAGAAGTAACTAGAATGCTCTCTGTATTGTATATCATTCACTGTATTGTATGTCAGTCACTAGAATGCTCTCTGTATTGTATATCATTCACTAGAACGCTCTCTGTATTGAATAGCAGTCACTAGACTGCTCTCTGTATTGTATATCAGTCACTAGAATGCTCTCTGTATTGTTTACAAGTCACTAGAATGTTCTATATATTGTATGACAGTCACTAGAATGCTTTCAGTATTGTATATCAGCCACTAGAATGCTCTCTGTATTGCATAGCAGTCACTAGAATGCTCTCTGCATTGTATAGCAGTCACTAGAATGCTCTCTGTATTGTATAGCGGCCGCTAGAATGCTCTCTGCATTGTATAGCAGTCACCAAAATGCTCTCTGTATTGTATATCAGTCATCAGAACGCTTTCTGTATTGAATAGAAGTCACTAGAATGCTCTCTGTATTGTATATCATTCACTGTATTGTATGTCAGTCACTAGAATGCTCTCTGTATTGTATATCATTCACTAGAATGCTCTCTGTATTGTATATCATTCACTGTATTGTATGCCAGTCACTAGAATGCTCTCTGTATTGTATATCAGTCACTAGAATGCTCTCTGTATTGTATATCGGTCACTAGAATGCTCTATGTATTGTATATTATTCGCTAGAATGCTCTCTGTATTGTATATCATTAACTAGAATGCTCTCTGTATTGTATATCATTCACTAGAATGCTCTCTGTATTGTATATCATTCGCTAGAATGCTCTCTGTATTGTATATCATTCGCTAGAATGGTCTCTGTATTGTATATCATTCACTAGAATGCTCTCTGTATTGTATATCAGTCACTAGAATGCTCTCTGTATTGTATGTCATTCCCTATGTCGGTCACTAGAATGTTCTCTGTTTAATTCTTTGAAATAACATTTTTTTTAGTGCATTTTAGTGGTTGTATGAAACCACACCCACATTTCACAAACCATCCCCAAAACGGTTTTACCACAATCGTTTTCCCTTTCGGCACACATCTACAAGAGCCTAGGCCGCTTACTTGTATTCGCCCCCAGGACAAAAGTTGCCAATCTTCCCCTGATATTGGTCAGAGCGTGTGTCAGTGATGTCATTTATTCCTAGCAAATTGGTAGACTAATCCTGCATAACGGATGCCTCTGTTTTGTATAAGAGAAAGGCCTCTGGGGCACAACTGTGCGCATACATCTATGTAGATAATGAAACCGCAGAACAGATTTTTTTCTAGCTCCTCAGTGACCTTCAGTGCGTCCTGGCTTTCCTGGCTTGAGGTGATCCCAAGCACCTGTAATCTCTTCCTCCCTTTTATTCATGGCTGCCATTGTAACATAACTAATATATATATATATATATATATGACCTTAAAGGAGCCATAGAGAAGAGAGTGATGGTGAGATAAGTAGAACACTCGCAAAGAGCTGTATGCACTTGTGGAATCGTACAAGGAATTCTTTGATTATGCGGTTAAGATAACTGTACTCAGAGTACAACCACAACGTCACAACATGTGCAGATTAAGAATGGCTAGATTCCGTTTTCTATTCTGTTAATAAGAAATGTATTTTATTAAGATGCCTCTCATAATTTTTAAACTTGGATAAAAGAAAAAGAGGGTGCACACAAGCGGAAAATGGAACAAGACCCCAGGGGTCTCACATGTTCCTAATTCTCCCCCAGTGTTACATCACAGCAACATTAATGTCTCACACAGGCCCCCAGCTCCATCACACATTGGCATGTTAGCTGTTATAATCAGAAGAAGGATTTCACATACTTGTTCGGACATGTCGCAGGAAAAATATGCAGCGTATATTACACTTCAGAAACTTTATCTGGATGGACAGCGGTTTTAGATTATTGGCGTAGAGATATTTATTCTAAGGCAATAATTCTTAACTTGTTTCGGCTGTAGACCACTTTTTTTAATTACCAGATTTTATGAAAAAGGAAGTTTCAAGTTTAGATAGCAATTTCACCTGAAATAATAATACAATATTGCTGCGACATGAAACAGAAATTTAACGAAGCTGAAAGGCGGATAATTAGAAAAAGCCTGATTGGGGGCTGGGTCCTCTTGTGGTAGAATTCTGGCACATAAAAGTATAAATAATCAGTGTAAATATAATCAAACTAGAAGAGAATTCAGACTGACAACAGTTTCCTCTATCAACATAGCAAAGTCTCAGCTCCACCTAGATATCATATAGTTTATTTAAGAATATAGCTACAATAATAAAATTGTCAAAGGATAGTAACAAGACAATGATTGGCCAAGTAACAATACATCGTTAAGGTTATATAATTCTTGAGTATAGTGTTTTTCGACAGTTTTTAACTTGCTAATAAAAAAGGAACAAGTTAAAGAGATGTAACCACAAGTTTTTAACAGAACTTCAAAACTACAAACACCCTACCCCACTCCACTTCTGTCACATACACATTTTTAAACTTTTATGCCCTAGAAGAACAGCATTGGTGATCTATCCTACTTCTTTCCCCCATTTTGAGCCTTTTTGGCACGGCATGATCTTACATTTTAATACTCAACAATCCATTTACATAGTTTTCACTTATCTGATTCAATTCCAAATATTAAGCTGGGTACACACTACACAGTTTTCGTCCAATAATCGGCTCAAAGTCGGGTCAGTGTGTGCAGTGACACAATGGTCGAAAGTCTGCCCAAATGGACGATTGTCGCCTCATTTGGTTGGTCGCACTGTTTAATATTTTTGTTCCAATCTCGTTTCCGCTGTGTAGTGTGTATAAACTTCCGACCGATCCACAACAGTGAGTACAAAATTACAGTCATTGCTCACGACAACATGGCTGTAAAAAGTCGCTAAAGGGACGTCCGCTCTTCCCTTTATCGTCCTAAACAAGGCTAGTGTGTATGCAGTCCATGGACCGAGCGATCGGAACATCGATCGCATGTAAAATCGCTCGGCATAAAAAGTTGTTCGAAATTTCTTTAGTGTGTACCCAGCTTTAAAATACAAAGTCATCATCTTTTTCTGTTTAACTGAAACATGGTTTTACCTGTGTGAGATGCAAAATTTAACAATGTCAATAAATAAATACAAGTACAAGAGCTGAAACAAAAATAAGGGTGTCATATAGTATTTGGGTGCAAAACGCATCCAACCAATTAAACTAATTCCAAGAATATATTGGGGCTTGTCTTGGGTGGATTGAGGGTGGGGCTTTGTCCTGATGTTTCTTTGAAAACAGATAGGGTCCTCTTTTTGCTCCCCCATTTACTCTAAATGCTACAGGAAAAGAGGGGATAAAATATCCTAAAATACACTTTTATGATTAGTAAGCAGAGAGACGCACATGACTGAAATGGTTAAATATCATGACGGTTCTAAAATGAACTGTTCCAATTGTAAATGATAAAACAGGCGAATAAACGGGTGGGTAGTAACCAGGTTTTTAGCACACACAAGAGACGTGCATCAAGTATGATCTGCAAAATGATTCTGGGCACTGGATTTGGTTAAATGAGCCTGTATTTGATTACATGTGTTTGTTTTTTTAATAAAGATACTCTGCTGGGTAAAGATGATTTGTAATGCTATAAAGGGCTCGCTATCATCCTTCTTTGTGTATAATTATATTATGTAAGATAAGCCTTGCCGGGCCTACATGGACTGATGACAAGATCACTAAGAGCTGTATTTATCAGGCCCCAGATGGCCATTATTCAGTCAAAATGATGTTAAAAGAAGTCATTATGATTATGTAATGCTTAACCCAATTTGTCCTTTTTTGTCTAGCTGACTTTGAAGTGTATCCTTCTCCTATCCTCCTGCGTGGGTTTCCTCCCACACTCAGAAAACATACTGGTAGGTTCACTGGCTGCAGGGAATTTAGATTGTAAGCTCCAATGGGGCAGGGGCTGATGTGAAGGATAAATACTCTCTGTACAACGTTCAGTATTATTATTGGTGCTAGAAAAATGAAAATTTAGATAAATTAAAAATGAGCAATAATAATTCCTATAGCCAGCAAAAAATCCTGTTTGGTGATGACAAGCGTCTCAGTTAGCCCAGGTCCGCCTAACTTTTCGCTAATGGGCATGGATGTGCGAAGGAAGATGGCGGCGTATTTACGGTGGAGCAGACGTGTGCATCAATATGTAGTGGAAGTTGGGTGGAATGAGGGCCTTCGATGCTCAGTAGGTGCATTAGTGCATTTAGTTAGTGCAAATATTTATTATTGAAATGACATTAAAGTGTGACTAGGGGGCATTTTAGGGGCATTCCTTGCTATGTGGAAGGGCATTCGGCCATTTGCACTTCGCAACAGGACTTGACTTTTGCACCAGCTCTAAGGTGACAAGAGATCAAGTCTTGTCCAATATTTTTAATAAGACTCTCTGTTTGCACTTTCTGCAAAAACTACATAGGCACACGCCTCACCGTAATCTATCACATACATTTCCTGTATTTGTGGCAGATTAAGAATTATACCTGTGGTCTACACACAGCGGAGGACCTTCATGAAGCACACCTGTGGCGTCCCGGGCAAAAAATTTATTATCTAATGAACAAATAGGCTGAATGCTCATGAATTTAATTGGTACAGTCCACAAAAAATAGCTTCCTCCACTGGATCTCAGTTACGAAGCCCACTGGATGCGCAGAACTGAACACTTTGGTTTTGAACCGTTGCTCCTCAATGGTGCCCCCCCCGGTGCACTTCATGGTGCATGCCTAGGCTGCTCTCTCAAGACTAGAAGCGCCCATAGGTTTGCAGGGAGGCGAGGAACTCTCTAGAGACGCTCTGTGCAAATGTGTATCTAGAAATGTGCTTCTCTGCTAACCTCCCATGATCCTTTGCCTATCAGTTTACTACTTTAGAATCACAGAAGCTGTACAGTCAATATATGTCCCTGGGACAGTCTTAGTCTTGGCAGGTTTTGTCAAATGTTCTTGTTTATAAATATTAAGGATCACAATGAGTCTACTATTTTCATTATCTGTAGTTATTCCTTTTACCAGAGAGAGTAGGGGAACTGTAGAACTCAGCTAACACGAACAAAGGGATTCATTTTGTCGGTGATTTTATCCAGAGACAAAGCACCTACTGCATTCATTCTTCAAAACTGGGGTAACAGTGTAGTACTCTCGTTCTAGCTGTTCTGGGGAAGGAACCTCTTTGCCCCTGGGTGAGAGCTGGAGAATGTCGTCTAACCTGTCGTTGAGCAAGAGGATACCCTCCCACAACAAGACCCCAAGTAACCAGACAACTTTTGATTTTGACTTTATTTTGGGAGAAGATGGATACGGAAGGGAAATAAACTTGCTTGGGATAACAGGGTTACTCTGATTAGATTTAGTCTTAATAAACATTAACCATCACCTTGAATTGCCCCAACAGCGGTAAATAGTTATCCGTAGTTCAACCAATCACCACTGCAACACTTTCGACACAATCTCAATATCTGTTATTATTGTAGACTAATTTACGCAGCCGTTTTGCTGTTGCAAGTTTAAACACTCCATACGCTTAATGTTCGGGCTAATTGCTAAATGGTAACATTAAATAATGAATTTTACAAGAGTTTCAGGCTTCTCTGGGTCCAATTAACCCGTTTACTTGCAGAGCTCTGTGGTCTATTCACTTCTTTTTTATACAGCTGTGCAGAATAGAGATAGTCTGAAACCAGGGAAATGACTAAATATGAGTGTAAATATGGTACTATTCACCAAGCCAGGACTTGTACAACATCCTACACTCCGGTGATAACACATATCTCCCCAGCCGGCTGTAGCGTGACTAGGAGGCCTAAGATGTCTAGTGCGCTGGTAATGTTTAGTACTCTCTGCATGTCCTGTTCTGAAACTTACCTAAAGTGATCACAGTAGATCTCTCTCTGTAGCGTTTTTTTTTACCATTTCTAATCTCTGTTTGTTCCCTCTAAACCCAATGTTTACCTACAAATATTCCTCTTTTTGGCTGTCATTACACTAATTATGTTCCTCTCTAATGTTAGTCTCTTATAGTCTCCTTTATCCTCTTACTCTCTCTACATGTTGCTATTCCCCCCTTTGATATCCTGTCAGTCTTGTTATCTTTATATTCTCCTTTATCCCCTCACTCTCTCTCACTACTCTTTCTTTCTATTATAATATTTTATTGGACCTCAGCTTGTATATGTTCCTTTCTCTTGCTTTTTTTTCCTTTTTAAGCTGGTATCTGTCACTGTCTTCATCATCCCCTCTTTTGCCACGTGATCTCCTGTTATATACACAGCAACTCCTCTCTTCTCCCATTTTCCTCTCTTACTCCCCAATCACTATTCCCCATTATCGCTGCTCCCTTTACCTCCCGACTGCTTTCCAGCGTCCCTCTTCCTTCCCTCATCATTGTCTTCATTGATTGATCCATCCCTTCATTGCTCCTCTTGTTTCTCCTTCGCTTGACAGTGTTAGCAGTAGATGCTAAAGTTACACTACCCCATTTGTACACAATATAATAATGATGTGTCATATACACAATTTAGTTAATAAATAAATTCAAAGGTTGTATTTTCCATATAGTATGTGAAGAAATAAAAAGCAGACAACTCCACATCTGTTGTCTACACCTTTAAAAAATCAAATGGGAATCTTCTTTCCTTCAGTAATCTAAATGGAAATCACATATAAGTAATTCAAAGAAACAGCCGCAACGTGATATAATATAGCAACTACGCTAATGAATTAAGAATTGTTGAAGAGGTCAATATGCAAGCAGCCAATCAGAAGTGGCTAGATAGTGAGGCTGATGATCATGGTTATCATCATCATCTTCATCTCATATCTCCACCGGCACTCCAGTGCCCACAAGAGACCCACGTCTAATTATGTCGGCATTAGACGAACACACCCTTGTTGTACTCGGCTTACACTTGCCAGCCCCACAGAGCTCTTTCCTGACTTTTTTTTGGTGTGCGGTACGGAATTGCTTATCATAAAAAAAAATTGGCGTGCGCCTAAACTAAATGAGGCCCATAGTGTTCTTGTGAAAAGCTAGGAGACAAGGGATCAGCTTTTAAATTCTTCGTACTGGGTAGAAGAAGCCTGTTTGGTTTCATGGCGATTCATGGTGGCAATGTATGGCTCCTGTCAAACTGGTGCGGGAAGTTTTTTGGTGTCCAACATGCCGTTGTGTGGCACAGAGTTCTTTCAGGTATACTGGGGAGCTGCAGGAGAAAAATCTGGGTGTATATAGACATAACAAAAAACTTCATTGTTAGAGTGTGGGCTGAACCAATATTCTTCGTAGCCCAGTGATGTCATTAATTTTCAGCGAATCGATAGGCTGTATTCTCTTAAGTATTGGTTCTGACACAACATGAGTGGGCAATGGGTACACCATGCTAACATACTTCTCAATTTGAGGTGGCCAGATCACGATGGTTGCAGGACCACGGCACAATGTGGGTGTGACCACAGCACCATCGGGGTGTGACCACGGCACAATGGGGGCGTGACCACATCATGATCGGGCTGCCTAGCTCTATAAAGCAATCTCCCTTGACCCTAATGTTCCACCCGCGGGACAAACATGTCCCTGGTCTGGTCAGTTCCCAAAAATTGGGACTGTCCCACTGAAATCAGGATGGTTGGGTTGTACTAAATTCATTAAAGCAGAAACATTAAAGCGTCAACTTTAATCTGTACATAGCACGTTACCACATAAAGTTTCTCCCTTCATTAGTTTATGCTAATGAGATCAAAATATTTTTTTCAATTATGCTCGTTCATCCACATCGTGTCAGTACTCAGGTCCTTCTTAATGGATAGAACTCTTCTGAGCACCAGAAAAAGAGAGTCATTATAAATCCCTACACATTATCCTCATTACAGTCATCTCGCCTCAATTTTCCTGGTATAATTTTTTTTTTCTGTCCTGGATAAAATATACCGTGTTTGGGAATATTATAAAATATTCAGCTTTCTCATTGAGGCTCTCGTGCTGATGTGCGGATGTATTTTTTAACGCAAGTGTAAATAATTTCACAGATAAATAATTTGTGGACGGCATTGTTCTCCCAGAGAGCTGTTCCTGCCACTCTCAGGGCTGCTGCGGACGGGGGGAGAGGACTATAAGTGACACGTAAATGCAGCTGAATATGGCACACCTACAAGTCAATAAATTAATAAACTGCAGTAGAGGAAGCAGCCTGGGGGTGCTGAGTCTTTCAACTTTCATTATATTTATACCCTAGGGCACATCACATTGCAATATATTAATATAGTTCTTCATTTTCACAAATACGGTAGCTGTACTGGAAAAAAGGCGATTATAAAAATATGAGCATTAAAAACTTCAGGTTGATCACTTAAGGAGATTTAAAATGTCCCTTTCATGCATGATTAAAAAAATGTCAAATTAATATTATACACTAAGTAGTTACTAGTACTAATTGGTATATAAATCAGCTATCAAACTGTACCTTGATGTATTCTACTACTTCTATAATTCCGTAGGTTTGGGCTGACCTGTGGGCTGAAGGTCCTGGGACACTAATGTCATGTGCCAGTGTGCTGAAAGCTAGCACAGAAAGTCTCCCAGGAGCACAGAGAGTATGTCCCAGCCAGTACATGCCCAGTAAGCTGGGCAGGGGAAAGTGTTGATTTTAACATCAACAAGAAGCAGATTTTGCACTAAACCGATTTGTTGTTCAGAGATGCTCTGTAAACAGGCTCCATTTATTTGTATCACATGACTCGTTCCAGTTTTCCATGATGTCTACAAACTTTCAAGCGTTCTCTGAAAACCCACCTCTTCAGACAAGCTTATAATATTCCTCAACCACCCTCTTAACCTCACTACATTACCCTATTACCACCCGTTACACAATTTCACACAAGACAACTACCCCTTGACCAACATTGTTGTGTGACAGGTAATGATGATGATGTATTACAAAGCTGTCATTGGAAGGCAGAACGTGCATATGAAGATCACCTCTTACAGCAGTTCTTCTGTATAACTAAATTAAAGTGTCCTTAGGAGCTTGGAGTGTAAATTACAAATATTCTGGCTTTATAATTTAGAATCTTGAACCCGCACTTACCTGATGTGGACCATGTGAATATTTCCATGGGGCAGACTGTACTTTTCCCTTTTAATAAACGTTTATCGTCTTACCTGTGTATTGTTGCTATGATTATTATTGCATATTTTTCATATGCAAAACACAAAAATTAAATCATACATCTAGAACCTACAATACATACAGATCCTGCCCTGAAATAGACTAATAACTACACTGACCTATACAATGTCCCAATAAAATACTTCTTTATCGCCATCTAGTGGACAAAAGCTTCAAATATTGATTTTGTCCACAGCCTTGACAGAATTTCCAGTCTAGCTTCTAATGTAGAACTGAAATACAGTGCTCCCCGACTATTAGACGACAGGAGAAGTGGAAAGTCATGAAATCTAGAAGATCCTGGTAATCCAGAGTGTGGGAGTCTAATAGTCTGCGTTTTAGCAAAATATGCGTAAGTGAAATATTTACAGGTATAAAACATAAGACTTCCTAGGAAAGTCTGGAAAACACCAGTCCAAGACTAAGGGACATTTCAGAGGATGCTCAAGGATGTAGGGGTAATAGGAACCAGTCTGTGTTAATACCCTAAAACTACATGCCTATAATATTCCTCGGCCAGGTCGCTTTAATACGACACACTTATGCATTTATGATGCAATGCCAGAGCTTCCTCTCCCTGCTCACTGCTGCCGTTGCTCCTTACAGTGACATCAGGAGGAGCATGCAGTGGTAGCAGTAAGTTTGAGTGACAGAAGAGAGCTATGTTGGGAGCAACTTCAGGCTCCCGGGGACATGGTGCATCTCCTACTGATGTCAGAGCAGCAGCGCTATTGGGAGGATGGATCGGTGATGCCAGCACCACATGACCAAACTCCAATCTACATAATAAAAAAGGATTCCATCTATCCATAGGACCCGCATTGGCCACCTTAGGTGGCATTAGAGCCAAGATTAGCGCTGGAGATATTCCAAAGAATCTTACTGGGGATGGGAGATAGATGTTCCCTATTGGCTCTTCAATCCACAGGGAACACCTAGGCCAGAAACACTTGAGAAATGGGAGGTGGGTTCTTCAAAACTAAGGGACATCCGACTGTAAAGGGTTAAACCAAGGGGGGCGACCAATATTTTTTTCCCTCAGTCCAAGTCTATTTGTGGGAGCTTCATGTCTCCAATCTCAGTGGAGCCAATATCAGCATGATGAAGTGGGCAGAGATCCAGACCCTAATCAAACCCCTGAAAGTAAGTACCACCAGTGGAGACCACTAGGGAGGCAAGTATCCCCCTATATCCAAAGCTTACCAGCATGGGAAGCAGGGGAACAAGACTTGACTCAGCAGCCTATATTAATGGAAACAAATGCAGGTGACCCAGTGACCCAGCCTAAGGTAGCCCATTATGGGACCAACCCAGGGGGCAGATGCCCCCCTGCCCCCCAGCCCAGCCTGCCCTTGATGGGAAGCAGCTATATGAACGGAAGTCAGAGGACCTGAAGACAGGGATGGCTGGAGTACTTGGTTCCTTCTTGACTGTTAAGTCATACAGGATCGAAAGGAAAGAACAGATCGGCCAGCTCCTGGCACTGGAACCACGGAAATCCTATGGGCCTTTGCACCAGTGTGTGCCCACCGAAATCAGGGTGACTCCTGGGCTGGACGTCTAACTTGGCAGTAGATGAATGAGGGATCTGGGCTGTCTCAGATCCATGTACCCCAGGGCTGCTCCCTTGGTTTTGCTATGTGCATGTTTTCTCCTACTTGTTATGTCCCAATCACACAGATCAGTTATCCATTTGTATTATTTATAGTCTTACAGATGTTTATGGGGATTTGTTAACTAAATAAATAAACACTACATTCTTTCTTTTGGATATTTGCCTCGGTGTGGAATACTTAGCCAATTAACAGTACTGGGGCCAATGTAATAAGGCTGAAGTGCAGCATATCACCCAGCTGGTCCTTCTACTTAAATAAAGGTTTAGTCCTTCAGTCAACCAAGAATAATAAGCAAGAGAACAGAAATAGATATAACACTATACAGGTATTTGTGCTGTGGGCATGTTCTGTGCAATCCTAGGCTGACTGGTTGTTCCTCCGTGTCATTGTTACACAGAGAATGTGCCACATGGCTACGATGTCACAGCCAATTCCATATACTTCTAGTTCCAGGAGGAGACCTCACCTCTGTCGAAGTCGTATAATTGGATGAACGAAAGTATATTGGTTAATATTGTTTTATCGTGCGATTGCACTCAGTATGCCACACTACACGTGGCATGGCGCGATCACGCAGTAAAATACGCACGTACACACTCGCACTACAACATATAGTTATTTATATATTTCATATTGATTCCATTCCACAGTGATTTATGAGCAGATAGTATTTAGTTTATTATTAGTTTATATATTATGATTATATGTACACTATAGTGTTATTTAAGGTCTAGGTTACAGGAAACGTGTCTGGTATCATTTTAATCCCCTATTCATCAGCAGTTGTCTGGTTCTTTCCCCGAAGAGATCGCACATTGCATACTCTAGTTAGTGATGTTAGGGAATAAAACACTTAAAGTTGTACTGACTATAAAATGCTAATAGACTAGTTGTAACTGGATTCCTGGTGGGAAAGTCAGAGCACAACCCCTGGAGAGATGACCTCCACCTTTGGATATTTTGGTTTGAACTGGCCTATGACCTGCAGCACTCTGGACCTTCCTGATACCTGGACCAATAGAAGCAAGCCACACCATCTGCATTGTTCTCACTGTAACACTGAGTGTATATAATAACAGCTCTTACTAGCACTGGCCTCAGTCTTTTCTGACCACAGTATTCTGGAGTGAAGTACTGTGCATGGGTACCAGTGGGAGCGCAGCTTAGCGAGCACATGCTGGCACAGTATGTATGTATCTTTTTGGTATTGGCTGTACTGTATTATAATTATGTATTGAACTGTTAAATTTTACATCTGCTAAAATAAATTACTTTGTGCTTTGGAAACACAATACAATCGCTTATGCAATGCTTATTTGAAAACGATAAAATTACTTTAATACCTCCAACCTGTTAGGGTAAGCAGTGGTGGTGGGAATGCAATGCAAAGGGGGGTGGAGCCTCTCATGGGAGGGGAGGACCCACCTAGGGTGCCCATGGGAGGGGAGGAGCCATCTGGGGTGCCCCCAGGGTATTGGGTTCCATACCAAGCTAGTTGTGATGGCAGACTCACTGACTAGATATAAGAACAGATTGGTAGACTTTGTTACAAAAAAACGCATTTGCATAATGTGTTCAGTAAATAATTTAATTGAGGTAACAGATCAAGGGAATTTATCTGATTAAGCTTTGTAGGGTCAGGAAGGAATTATATCCCGCAGAAAGCGGGACATTTGGGAGACATGCGGTTTTCATATTCAATTGATTCCATGAACATTTAGGCCACTAACAAAATAAAGAAAGCGAGTGAGAGGTTATATAATCCCACAACTGATTTGTAAATTTATCCAGTTATCATGACATTAATAGGTTGGTCAATTAAGAAGTGTCTTACTGCTAAATTAAATAAGAGTCTAGGTTACATTCTCCATACACCGGACCCATTAATCAATTCAGATCACCACAAAGATGAGAACAAATTAAAATCCATCAAATATGATTTCTTATCTCTGCGTCCTATGGGTATGAATTCTGGGTAATTCCCTTGTGTGTATGTGTGACCGGTGGTGTGCTGCCAACAAAGATTGCCCAAATAACTGGATATATGATGGAATACATAAAAGGGATGCCCTGTTTACAGCACAGGACATGGTCTGTGATCTCCGCTGTTGTTTGAGCTACAACTCCCATGATGCTCTGGTTTCCAAACCAAACATCTGTGAATCTTGCAAAAGAAAACCATATAGCCATATGTTATTAATAACAGTTTAATTTGCATATCAACACCATACAAGTAAACAACATGTTTATTGAGGCACATTAATCACTGCTCCACTGGAGCTTACAATCTAATTTCCCTCTCACAGGCAAACAAACATACACACACCAGAACCAATGTATTCAGTTGCCAATTAGTCTGGTAGTAAATCTTTGGTCCATGGACGGAAAAATGGAGCCACTGGAGAAACCCCACACAAACATGGGGATAACATACCATGGAAACTCCCCCCTATTCCCCGACGCTACAAGGCAGCAATGCTAACCACTGTGCAGTCCAAGATGAGTATCTTTTTTTGGGCAGCTCAACTGTAACAGGGCAACCGTGCATATTTTAGTTTAATAAACGTGTCAAAGGGATAGAAATAATTGTACAGGGATTCGGCCATTGTGAGGCAGAATATTGTTGTTATAATTTGGGATATTGCCCCCTTTATGGTCACACAGGAGAGGATAGAACCCAAGTATACAAATAACAGGTTCCCCAACTTCAAGGCTCCTGTCAGACTAAATACAAACCCTGCATTTTAGAAAGCAATAAAAACAAAGCTTTACGATGTATAATAGTGCAAAACTATGTCTAAGCCATTCATCTGTCAAATCAGATGGCTGTAATTCTTATCACTGAAAGAATCAACATTGGGGGTCTATTTATCAAACAACGTGGGCTAGATTTACTGTTTGAAAAACTGGAGATGTTGCCTATAGCAACCAATCAGATTCTAGCTGTCATTTATTTAGTACATTCTGCAAAATGAGAGCTAAGATCTGATTGGTTGCTATAGGTAAAATCTCCACTTTTTCAAACCATCAGTTTAGTAAATATACCCCCTTATCTATCAAAGGGTTAACACCAGTGATACCACTCCTACCGCCAGAAGTAACCACTGCCAATGGCGAGATTCACTGTGCTTCTCCGGCTATAGCTTACCCATGCTAAGCATAGGAAAGCCTGTTTAAGAAAGATTGCACAATCCTTCTTCTGCTATTGTCGGCTATCAAAGATATTTATGTTAAAATTGCCATGGAATAAATTGGTCAATATGTCCCCTCATTGCCATTTAGGCTGTGCCTGACGTGGGCGCTCATTCTGTCTACTGCTTAGCCGGACCCAGGAAGATTTTTTTTTTAATAAAACCAGCGTTCCTGGTCTACACCTTGTTTCATCATCCCATACCTTCCAACAGTACAGAAAGGGAAATTAGAACACAAATAAGCCACGCCCACATCTGGCCCCGTTCTGCCTAAACCATGCCCCGTTGTGCCCAAAACACTTATTTTTCACACTTCTATCTTTCTATAGATGATATACAATGGATGTTGAGGCTCTGGAGCTCTATGGTGGTAAGGAGAATGAGGAGGGAAGCTCACGTGGCCTGGGCAAAACAAGATCCTGGAATAAGAAATATTAATACGGGGTGACAGATCTACTTTAAAACTGCAACATGAAACATCTTCCATTTTTTCCATGCTGTGAAATGCATATACAAAGCGTGCTGGTTGTGCTCAAGAAAGTGTTTTGGTTTTGCATCGGTGCACCAGCTAAACGGCCGGGGGCAGGCACAAGACACAATGGGGTAGATGCATCACACTTTCTAAATAGGAAATGTGGAGGTGTTGTCTATAGCCAACCAATAAGATTCTAGCTATCATTTTCAAGAAAGTAGTAGAACATGATAGCTAGAATCTGATTGGTTGCTATGGACAACACCTCCCCTTGCCCTTTGAGGAAGGTTTGCTAAATCTATACCAACATCTTATTTAAAGTCTAGAATAAGACATAGTGGAAATGGTTGTACACCATTATGCACAGCAAGGAACACCCCTAAAATGTTCTCTCTCCTCCCCTTCATCAGATTTTGGAATTTTCACCCCACAAAAGGAAGCATCTGTTCAGCCCTGCTCGACAGAACTCTGTGGTTTGTCCTCAATCTTCTGAACTCATCTCTCAGCTGGTGCAGACTTCTGCGTGTGACGCCGTCTGGCTCTGCACACCCCTGCTCTTTGCATATGACCTCCACTGGAGGCGGACATTTTTCTGGGATGTACCAAATGCCTGTTGCTGCTCTTCAGAGATGCTCTACCGCCTAGTACAAAAGATGTTATAAAAGTGCCCCCCAACCAGAGCCTTCAGGGCTGCTACATGCAGCCGTTCTACCTGAGCCTCTGCTGTTCCTCTTACAGGCTGAAACAATGGGGGTGTGAGTGGGAGGACCAATTGCATGCAAACAGCAATTAAGCAATTGTGTCTTCTCATTAGTCCTCTTGCTCTCCCCTTCCCTCTCCACCACAATCAAAAAGTAGTGAACAAAAGTGACTTGCCAGTTCTGTATGACAGAACCACAATCCTCCCAACATGGCTGTCCCCTCCAGCGGGATAGAGGACATGGCCAATGGAGAACATAGCAACGGCTGCGTGGCAATGCCAACAGAGGGCTGCCCATTAGCTATCTTCCTTCACCCAACATTCCCATGACCGCAGGACAAACAAGTCCCCAGGGGGGGGGCAGCAAGGCAGAGCCCTAAAATTGGGACTGCCCCATTCAAAATCGGGACAGTTGGGAGGTGTGGAACCAGCAGAGCCCCCAGAAAAAATATTCCATGTTCATGATAACAGAACGCAGGAAAACGAAAGTGTTGTAGAGACATGTAACAAAGTGATTTCCTACAGTGCAAGGAAGGAAAGTGTTCGACAATCTACATATCTGATCCTTCTCCCATGCTTTTAAGGAAACACTGTAAGACAATTTGCAGGACTAAAAGCAGTTAATTAATGTCACGGCCAAATCTATTATGCAGCTTTTAGGCTTCAGACTTATTATTACTGATGGTGAGGTCAACCAGCCTCACTATTGAATTTGTTATGGTGTCTCTTGGGGTCTGTGTAATATTAAGTGCAATCTGAAAACTTTACTTTGCAGATTAGAGTCACTATCACATTCCAGGGGAAAAATGGGGACACAAATTATCCGCACCTCTGGTGCTCCCAGCAATTGTCCCATTCCAACCAGCAAAGTCCCTAAATTACCGAGATCACACCCTCAAAATAGAATTCCAACCCTTTTTTTCCTATCCAAAATCTGGTCTGTCCTGTAAAAACTGGGACTGTCAACATAATCATTATTTACTTATGAGAAACCACAAATTCTTCAACGCTGGATGGTCGCATACAGCAAATGAATTCATTTAACCATTACAATTTAGCATAATAGAAAATACATGAATGTGAATAATGTATCTTAACAAATAAATGAAAATAACTAATCATTATACGCATGGTACAACTATATGCAGGAGTAATAGTTGAACAATAGCAGGCAGAACAGATACAAGTACGATCACAGTGCGTATGAGTAAGCAATCACTATAGCACTCCCACAAAGGTTCAACATAAGACATAACGTTGACATACTAGGTAGACGGAGATGACATGCATGATGAGACATGGGGTAGAGAGGACCCGGCCCATGACATCTTACATTCTAGAGGGAGGTGGTAAAGGGAGAAAGTAGGAGCAAATGGGACACTGGTGGAGGTAGAGGAGTGGACATGAGGGTCCGGGAGCGGGCAGGGTAGGCAAGCACGAAGAGGTGGGTTTTTAGGGACGCATTTGAATGGTTTTAGGTTGGGGAGAAGTCTAGTAGGGTGAGGTAAGGATTTCCATACGTGGGGAACAGCATGGGAGAAGTCTTGGAGATGGGAGTGAAACAAAAGTTATAAGAGGGGAGGAGTGGCGTAGGTCGGAGGTCTCATCTACCATCACCACCAGTTTGGTAGGTCCTATCTACCATGACCACCAGATTGGGAGGTCCTATCTACAATAACCACCAGATTGGGAGGTCCTATCTACCATGACCACCAGATTGGGAGGTCCTATCTACCATGACCACCAGATTGGGAGGTCCTATCTACCATCACCACCAGTTTGGTAGGTCCTATCTACCATGACCACCAGATTGGGAGGTCCTATCTACCATGACCACCAGATTGGGAGGTCCTATCTACCATGACCACCAGATTGGGAGGTCCTATCTACCATGACCACCAGATTGGGAGGTCCTATCTACCATGACCACCAGATTGGGAGTTCCTATCTACAATGACCACTAGCTTGGGAGGTCCTATCTACAATAACCACCAGCTTGGGAGGTCCTATCTACAATAACCACCGGCTTGGGAGGTCCTATCTACAATAACCACCAGATTGGGAGGTCCTATCTACAATAACCACCAGATTGGGAGGTCCTATCTACAATAACCACCAGATTGGGAGGTCCTATCTACAATAACCACCATATTGGGAGTTCCTATCTACAATGACCCCCAGATTGGGAGTTCCTATCTACAATGACCACCAGCTTGGGAGGTCCTATCTACAATAACCACCGGCATGGGAGGTCCTATCTACAATAATCACCAGATTGGGAGGTCTGATCTACAATGACCACCAGATTAGGAGGTCTGCTATACAATGACCACCAAATTAGGAGGTTTGCTTTACACTTGCCATCAGAGTTGGTTTCCTTAACAATTTCCCCTTGAACAATGTGTTTTGTTTATTCAACTGTATTTTATAAATTAACGTTCGTAAAAAAAAAAAACCACATAAAAAATCCTAGCAATACAATATAACTGCATTAAAAACAAAGAGGGTACGAAATGAAGAAAGCAAAGGAAATATGGAATGAGATGAAGTTTTGTGATAATACCAGATTCCATTTATTTATTGCAGTTATATTATGTAATGTGTTGTTGTTGTTTTTGTTTTGTCAGCATTAAATGAAATTGGGCTGGAAAGATGTCAAGTAACCTGGGGCTACCAGGTAATCATCTAATCTTGTTTTTTTTTTCTCTTCCCAAGACATTTTCGCTATTCCCCAACTTAGTTTTAAACTATAAAAAGAACCAAGACTCGATGATTATCTCACCAGTGACCTGGAGTTAGAGGACGTCCTTGAGTCTGTTCCACCGCTGGCAATTCTGACTAACCTGCCAACACAAACTTGTGTGGTCGTATAAGCTTATTAAAATTGTACGTATTTTTTGACAAGAATAGTAAAGAGTGCCAAAATTAGACTTATTTATGAAGAAAGTCATTTCCAATCACATGAAAATTCTATGTAATTATCAGACATGGCTTGAGATGAACTGAGGGATGTCACAGAGGCAAAGTCCGGATCCATTTATTCATAGATTGAGTGCCAAGTATTGATTGAAAAGGTTTAAATCCTTAACATCGGTGTCTCTTTTTTTTAACCTCATCTTAGGCAGAATATTGTCATTGTACACGGGTTATGTATGGTAATTAAGGCATAAGGTACTGGAAGAATATTCACATTGGTTTGTGAGCTTACATGTTTTGGTCAAAATGTGTCCCACTACCAACACCATACTTGTATTCTGATAGCTATAAGAACTGAAGGCTGAAATAAGCATGAAGGATAATAAAATCTGTAGGCTGTGTCACTAGGCTTTAGTTAGTCCTCTAGGGTCAAACATTAAACTGGGGGGAGTACGCCCAAGTGATGTCACAGGGGAGGGGAGATAGTTATAAATAGAGATGCCAGAATACGCAGTGCAGTCTACGCCCAGTGGTCGGGCGCATAGTACGGTAGCGGGCACACTGAACCCGCCTCTCAGGGCAGTCGGTTATAGTTGCAGTCCAAGTACCGCCCCGGTGGGTAGACACAGAGGGGTTGCGATCTCAGTAGTGCCCATGGAACCAGATATGTGCGCCCGGGGTGAAAGTTCCCATTTTTTGGTGGTTGTCCCTTGGTTGATGCTGGGACTCCCTGGTTGCCTGGCAGAAGTCGTACTCACTGCTCCTTCTCCATCACCATAGACAGATAGATAGATAGATAGATAGATAGATATATATTTCACAGGAGGTGGAGCTCAAGGAATTGAACGGCCTGCAATCTACACAGTCAGTGTTTATTTCAACCAACTTCAATGATTCAGTTACATATCCATAACTTTCCTCAGGGATGCGAGATGAACATTCTACACAAATGAAGCAGTATATATAGTGCAATTATTAGAGCTTACATTGACCCAGAATTTTTTCTAATTTGTGGGACATTATTATTTACAGTAAGCAGTGAGCCTCATTTACGAAGCACAATATGAATTGGAAAGCTGGTGAAAGCTCTTTGCAGAGTGTAATTGGCCGAGCATCCCACTGTACAGCAAGGAGCACCCCTAAAAATGAGGCCTGTCCACCCCTTTATTTTGTTTCGTAATCTCACTCAAAATAAAATCTTTTTTTTGAACTCCTCCACAAAAATATGGGGCGCCTTTACGCTTTCTCTACGCCCAATTCCTTCCCTCGATCTCTGCAAACTTTTGCTCCTCTGCAAGACTGCAAACATTACTGTCTTGATCCGTAAACGCATGTGCTTTTGCAGACATCCAGGCGTACGTGCACCAAACATGATTTTGCTTTGGTGGTTTTACGCTTTGTGCATAAAAATATGTATTGCCGTAAAAGTTACCCCCTTGTTCCCCAGTGCGCCCGCTGCAGGTGTGTTCAGATTTCCCGAAACACAATCCTGCTCCCTTTCAGCCTATGGTGACTTATCGACTAAGCAGAGCGGCTCCTTGGCTATAATGATCATCCGCTGGTCTGGTCAGATAGCCGCTGTCTGGGAGGGGGATCATGTGATTGATCTCAGTATCAATTAGCTGATGTGCGCCATACATATGACTTCTCTATAAGTTTACAAAACAAAAAGACAGTTGTCAGCGCTTATCCTTTACACTGCATATCTGTGTGTATCTAGCAAAATGAAAACATGAGATATTAGTTCATATTTTTATCAAAACATTTAAGCCTGCATCCCAGCGTCAAGGGCACCTTATTATATGCAGGTCCTACACTGACCTATGTACTTTAAACACCATTAAAATGCAGTTAAAATCAGATGCACTCACCTCCCAGGTATAGGGGTTTACATCTAGCAAAGGCTGGCTTGTGAGCCACACCCAAATGTGCCTTAAATAGGCTTGATGGACAGCTGCTATGACACTAAGGCAATATTTTGAAACAAAACCAGTTTTGTTTAAAAATTTTATGCACAGTATAGGCTAGTTAGTCAGAAGCCAATTAACCCATCAGAATGCCTAATATCTCATGCAGAAAAATAAAATTTTAAAACAGTTTTTGCACTAGTATATCCATTATAACAATGCAGATAGAAATAGCCATTTTGCAGAACAAATTGTCAGTTTGACACTCTGGCATCTGAGATTGCCCTGATTGCACACAATTACTGTATAAAATTGCTTTATGAATGGTTACAACTTTGCACAATGAGGGTTTACAAACAGAAGCTGCAGTCAGTGTCACTCCACGCTGCACCGGAAGACATCCTTGAGTATAATATGTGGGAGGACTGCAAACCACACAACAGTCACTGACAGCTACTGTCATAGTCAATGTTTGCTTATAATGTGAAGTACAAATAGCAGAACAATATACCTCATAAATAACAGCCTAAAAGAACACAGCAAGAAAACAGCCACCGACTACTGAGCGGTAAGCAAGCCCGGTAAACACAGCAATTTAGTTTCACACAGACAGCGGATGTCATTTTTGAAGCGAAAAATGTCTGAGGTGCGGATCAGTGCACAAAAATACATTTTAGCTTTCGGAGCGAGATGATCAAAATGACACAGGAGAGAATTGTTCGTGGGGTGCTGGCTATTTTCACTCCGCAAAAGGTTTGTGATTTGATCACGGTATGTCCTATACTTTTAATGGGATGTATCTTGTGCCTATCAGTTGCCCTTTAGCGAACAGGCGTACTCAAAAAGCACTTTGTACTTGTAAATGAAAGTTTCAAACACACAACAGAGCCATGTGCAATAAAGCCATTTCTGATGTACCCTCATGTTCCTGGTTCAGCCACATATGCAGCAAAACTCAGTAGTATTTTTAGGAGAAAAACTGAATTTTTTATTTAATGGAAGGGGTGGTGGGGGCTGGATCTTAATGTGACCTCTGTACTTTTGCACATTGTGCCTCGTCAGGCTTTGATCGTCTCTCCGCTCAACGAGTGGCACATAGAGATTGTGGGTCTGAGTCATTAAGGAAAGTAGAGCAAGAAAAGGAGTAAATGTTCTCCGGGACAAACCATGTTACAATGCAAGGGGTGCAAATTAGTTTATTATTTTGTACATAAGTTAAATACTGGCTGTTTTTTCTTTTACACTGAAATTTAAAGTTGATCTAGGACATGACCTACCCTAACTATAAATCTGTCCACACATTTTAAATTTACCTCCCCCTCCAATGCAACATGGTTTTGCCCAACAGAAAGAAAGTTGTCAGTGCTTATCCTTTAAACTGCATATCTGTGTGTGTCTAGCAAAATGAAAACATGAGGTATTAGTTCATATTTTGATCAAAAGACTTAAGCCTGCATCCCACGTCAAGGGTACCTCATTATATGCAGGTCATACACTGACCTATATGCTTTAAACACTATTAAAATGCAGTTAAAATCAGATGCACTCACCTCCCAGGTATAAGGGTTTACATCTAGCAAGGGCTGGCTTGTGAGCCACACCCAAATGTGCCTTAAATAGGCTTGATGGACAGCTGCTATGACAAAAAGGCAATATTTTGAAACAAAACCAGAGAAAATGGTTTTGCCCAGGTGCAAAGTTACTGCTTTTTTATGCTTTGCTCTCCTTAATGACTCAGGTCCTGTGGAAGGATCTCCCTAGAGCAGGGTTTCCCAAACCCAGTCCTCAGGGCTCCCCAACAGTGCAGGTTTTCCATATCTCCTTGCTGGAGCACAGGTGTATTCATTACTGACTGACACATTGTAACAGATCCACAGGTGGTCCTAATTATGTCACATGTGATCCAGAAAACCTGCACTGTTGGGGAGCCCTGAGGACTGGGTTTGGGAAACCCTGCCCTAGAGTGTAAAGGTGCTGCATACTTCTAAACTGTCCAAATTTCAATGGGACAGTGCGGATTTTAGGGCTCTGTCTAGCTGTCCAGCTGGGGACATGTTTGGGAATGTTGGGGGGAGTGAGGCATGCCCCTCCCCTCTGGGGGTGTGGCTATGCCCCAAAACTCCATGGCCATGCTCCAACATACCCCCTTTGTCCTGTGGCCCCACCCCTGTTCCGCTGCCGGGAACAGACAAGTTGGGAGGTATGGTAGTGTGCACAGTCATGTGTACTTAGCTGACTCACTAGGTAACAAGTGCAAAACAACTTTAAGGCTCCTTCAGTGGTGCAGAATAAAATAGTTTTTCTAGACACAAATGTTGCATTCAGTAGTTGATTTGCTCCTAACTGTGAACCAGCTCCTTTATGTTTCTATGTAGATAGATTTTGCTAACATTTCTTATAAATCAGAGGTGGCCAAGTTCAGTCCTCAAGGGCCGCAACAGTTCATGTTTTCAGGATTTCTGTCTGTAGAAACAGGTGGAATAATTACTGACCCAGCCAAATAGATTAAATCACCTGTGTATGATTAAAGAAATCCTGAAAACATGGACTGTTGGTAGCTCTTGAGGACTGAACTCGGACACCTCTGTTATGAATATATAAATAGGTTTGTGAGTACGCACCAATAGGTGCCTGTGGACTATAGGTCATCATTTATGTAAATCCAACCCACCTTATTACTTGCCACTGCAAATTATAACTATATGTTTTTATTTTTTATTATATATATATATATATATATATATATATATATATATATATATATATATATATGAGGTGTGTTATTAAGAAATGCAAAAGTCACATTTACCATTATCATTAAATACAGACACATAGTATACATTAAATTCATTTAAATGCAAACTTCTGTTGTTTTCCTCTTTAAAAATCACGTCACAGTCCAAATATAAATATCATTTAAGTAATATGAATAGGCATCAACAACTAGATTAAATATTGCAGCCAAACTGATGAATGACGTAATGTAGGAGGGGCCTAGATGCAATCAGCCAATCAGAAGGGGCTAGCTAGTACTGCCAATCCTCATCGTCATTGGTGAGTCTCGTTGCACCAGCATCCAGGTCGACATCAATCCCAATTATGTGAACACGTCTTTACTGGATTCGGCCTTCGCTCACCCGTTCCTTCTTTATCCTGTTCCGCCTCTCCAGTTGCAAAGAGTCGTACATATAAGATGCAACCAAATCTGGATACGGATGAAAAAAAATCTGACATAAGTTAGACTCATCATCAGCCCCAATGTGATTTATCTCTAGTGGTTTAAAAGTTCTTGTTACCCCACCCTTTTGGGAATAGCTAGGAACAGCAGAAGACCATTTGCCCAATTTGACCAATAAAAAAAAACCTGTATCAAGGAATCAGCCTATAGATATAGTGGGGTAGTGGAGATAGTGCAGTATGTATTGTAAGGGAGTAGATCACTGCTTAAATCTGCTTACACTGCAAATAAATGCTAGTGCTTATTTGAATATGAATCCAGTCTCAGGTCAGGACCACTGTATATTTAGGCATCCCAGTGTATTCTCCTCTATCTGTCGGGGAAGTCAGGTAACTTACTGCTGAGGACGAGAAGCTTTGATGATGGTCCAGACTAGACATGCTCAGTGACCCCCGTGAACTGGTTTTGGTTTTGGATCTGGATTAGCTTCGTGTTTTGGTTTTGGCAAAACCGCCCTCGTGTGTTTTGGTTTTGGATTTTTTTGAAAAATCCTAAAATATGCTAAAACCACATATTTTTGCTCTTTTTTGTTCCTACATTATTATTTTTAACATCAATAACACTAATTTCAAGTAATTTGCAGTCAATTTTGACCACCTCACAGATCACAATATTATTTTCTTACACTTTCGGACAAATACTGCAGCGACCTGGCTGGATGGTAAGCGACAGAGCAATGACACAAACACACGGCAGTTCCTAGCACATCTAGGACACATTGGCACACAGCGGTGGCAGAAAAGAAAAATGGGGTCCGCCCTCCCATCCACCCCCGTTATATTGGATCTTAAAAAGGAATTCAAAACTCGCGAGATCCGAGATCCGAGGACGTATAGATGACGTTTTGCCTCGTTTTCGATTCTGAGGTACTCGGATCCCCTAAGTTTGGGTGTGTTCCGTTCTCGAGGAACCGAGCCTGAGCATCTCTAGTCCAGACACAATTTTTCAAGAATGCGACTTGTCCTGTCTCTCAATACATTCCTCAAGATGAGGACAATACAATACAATCGTGACAACAATAAAGCTGAAAGCATGGTCTTTATTCCAATGTGTAAAGACCTTTATCCAGGATGTGATGTAATGTGAATGTAAGTGAATGGAGTTTGATAGTTTTATAATGAAGGCAGTAGGAGAAGTGTGTACTAATAATGTATTTTTAGTCCGTAGAGCAGTACCTGTTCTTGCCTGTCGGAGTCACTGTTACTATTGCTGTCTGTAAATAAAGACTACCTTAAAATGGCTGAAATAAAGGGCACATTATGTCAATGTAAGTGCTTATAATACATCAGGGGGTAAATGTATCAAGCTGAGAGTTTTCCGGTGGGTTTGAAAAGTGGAGATGTTGCCTATAGCAACCAATCAGATTCTAGTTATCATTTTGTAGAATGTACTAAATAAATGATAGCTAGAATCTGATTAGTTTTTCAAACCCGCCTGAAAACTCTCAGCTTGATACATTTACCCCCCAGGTGTTTAAACCATAAAGGTAAAAAAAAAGAGCATTTGTTTTCTAAGTAAAGAAAAATCATGGAAGTTGAAGAGGAGACAAACCAGCATAAATCCATGCGTTATTATCAGTTTAACAGCATCAATGTTGTGTTCTCATTTAGGTTACTTGAATAACTTTAACCTGTACAGAAAGAAAGAGATGACAGAGCGGGGACATTGAACTTCCTCAGGCTAACGGCCGTAAAAATTCCCTTTATGGCAGAGTCTGTCCCAGCGATCTTCAGATTTGTGATTATGATGTGATATTTAAAATGAACGGTGACTCTGTGACACATTTGTGTGAAACCCTTTTCCTGAGGTATAAAATGCAATGCTTTAGTTTACTTACGCGGACAGCACGTGGCTTAGTGGTTAGCACTTCTGTCTGTCATAGTCTACTATGGAAAAAAAAATATTCTACAATGTAGGTGATTGTCTAGACGTTCTTACCCACACAAACACAAAGAAAATAATTTAGCAATTTTGTTTTTAGTAAACAAATGGCAAATGGGATATTCTAGCAATCCTTGTTTTGTCCGTGACTATTTTTGAGAAAAAAAGAATGTATCTCCTGTGGTTTAGATAGTCAGGTGAGGTTGACATTTGCTAATTAAATGCATACAGAATTTTCTGCTTCCTTATATGCAGCGTGAGCCGACGGGAACCCAGCCAAAATAATGTTACGGATTGTTCCTTTATTCCAATCACAGGGGTGACAAGATGAGCTTACAGCAGGTGTTGCAAATAACAGGTTCAGTGGCAGGAAAAAAAAAAAAAATACTCAACATATTTGCTTTAAAGAACCTAGTCAGCAATATCCGCCAAGAGCTGAGCGTGTCTAATGACATCTCCTGAGCTTCAGCGGGTGGAGGTACTAAGCGGAGAAAAGGAGATATGGAGAATCCCAATATAAAAGGTTACAACTGTTACATTTGCTGATTATACTCTGTGTGTAATTCAGTTTACCAAAGGCTTCGGCCTCCCTGTATGACAGGAATCCTTGTCTGCATGTTTGAACTCTTGTTGCAAGGTTACAGGCTCTTTTATTATATATTTACTTCCTTGTGCTGCCGAGGGAGCGGCTAAAACATACATCACAGTGATGGGAACAGACAGCAGGATGAAAGCTATGTACTAAAGCCTCTAAACTCTAGAGATAGCCAATCTGTGGGTTCCCAGCTGTTCTGGAACGTAAAACTCCCAGCATGCCTTGCCAGATGGAGAGCCAAAAGTCACCTATGCTTGCTCTAAGCTGCCCTGCAACAGACGGGGACTGTAAAATACTACACAGCGGAGGGATCCTAGGCACTCTTTTTATATTTGCTGAGCAGCCCACTATTGCTGTATGGGCGACACAAGTGGCTCAGTGGTTAGCACTTCTGCCTCACAGCACTGGGGTCATGAGTTCAATCCCGACCATGGCCTTATCTGTGTGGAGTTTGTATGTTCTCCCTGTGTTTGCGTGGGTTTGCTCCGGGTGCTCTGGTTTCCTCCCACACTCCAAAAACATACTGGTAGGATAATTGGCTGCTTACAAAATTAACCCGTGTGTGTTAAGGAATTTAGACAGTAAGCTCCAATGTGGCAGGGACTGATATATATATATATATATATATATATATATATATATATATAATATTCTCTGTACAGCGCTGCGGAATTAGTGGCGCTATATCAATAAATGGTGATGAGGATGAGATGAGCACAGTGTCCAAGCGTAGATTGATGAACATTGATAGGGTCATTATTGGACATACCCCTAACGATGCTCAGTAGTTGACCACTGTCAACCCCTGGGTGCAATCATCTTCTAATTGTACCAATAGACACCTAGACCTGATGTGTGTGGCCAGGATTTTTAGTATAGTTCTCTCCATGACAAGGAGAACTATGTTTTGGATGCAAAGAAAAAGAAGATCTAATTTAAGCAGCTATCCGCTAGGAGGAATAAAGCAAGAAAAGGATTATTTTGCGTAGAGAGCTACTATAATGCAGTTCAGTACAATCTTGGTCCAGGGCCCCAATACCATAATAAAATGCACATACATATTGTTCAGTGATAATCTGCAATTCCACTGTAACTCTGGACCTAAAGATGTCTACAGCAACCGGAGAGGCCTTTGTGTGAGATTCCACCCAGAGGGTCTTGTCCTGCCAGGTTCACTAGATCAATGTATTGAACTGAGCGCGAAACCTCTACCGTAATTAAATTGTTTTACCTTTAGCATTCATTTTAACTTAAATCATACGTAAATTAATTAAACGATTAATGCTTAACTTTTCAGAGCTTGGAGTCTATAGATAATGGCACGTGTGGATGGCGTTAGCAGCTGAAATCTATGGGCACAGTACCGCTGGAGTGGAGAGCGTATCTGAAGAGATCCTACCCCTCTCAGGCTCCTCCTCTCCTATCTGCTTACACTTTTAGCAGCCACGGAGAGCCATGGGACCGGCAAACCAAATAGCCACAGAACGTGTCCCCAAATACCCCCTTTTCTTGGCAAATCTATATTTATTCTGATGCGGCCATTCTTTGTTATTTATGCTAAAACAAACTTTTCTTTATGTGGGCGTGTATTGATCTATTCTACTATTCTTCTGGTCACCGTTCCATTATTTCTGTGCTCATCTTTGTATTGTTTTCTGGGCATCAGCAAGCGTGGATAGTGTAGGGTCCCCACCGTGACAGCCTCTAACCGGAGGCGCTGTCCCAGAATGACTTTAATGATAAATTGCTTCGAAAATGCATCCTTTATTGCTGCGATAAATGTGAAACATGAATATATAGGGGCCTCTATTAGAAAATAATGAGAAATAAAAAAAAAGAACCCTACAATTCTCCCCCCTAATAATCCCAGTCAAAAAACAACAGACTCATAAAGATTAGACATAGTGACCATGTAGGTTATTTTCTGATATTAAGTTCTATGTATCTTTGTTTCTATGAGAGCATTAATTTGGAGATTACAAGCAATTAATCTAAATGTTGCCTTCTTTACTTCCAATATAAACAAGCCAGAGTTTCAGGTTTTACTAATTAATTCCTCATAGGCTATTTACAGGCTAAGCATTGTTAAGAAATTGATGATACACATGGCATAGTCATTGTTGCTGAGTGCATTAGTAAGAAAAGTCAGATTGTTCTTAATAAAGAGATTTAGGGGTATATTTACTAAGCTGCAGGTTTGAAAAATTGGAGATGTTGCCTATAGCAACCAATCAGATTCTAGCTGTCAGTTTGTAGAATGTACTAAATAAAGGATAACTAGAATCTGATTGGTTGTTGTAGGCAACATCCCTTTTTCAAACCTGCAGTTTAGTAAATATACCCCTTAGAGCTCTCTACGTACTCTTTCAATCTTTTTTTTTATTCTGAAATTCAAATGCTTCGACACCTCACCACTTTCTTCTCTTCAGAGCGTTGAGTAAATCGCTGGGCAGCCATCCAATCGGATCACTCGACAAAGGAGGTGGCGGAGAGCTTGAATTTCAGGTACTGGGGTGAGTAACTGACAAATGTTGGGTCTCCCAAACAACGGACCCACAGGGCGCTGCAATTTTATCCCTTACTGGAGTTCTATGACTGTTTTTTAGACGTCTGTTTATTTGCATATTTTTTTTTATTCATTTCAATACACAGAACGATTATTGATTTTGTGTTAAATTTATCGTCTTAGAGCAACTTATCTACATTTCAGAGAGAGAACTTTGATTGGCATCCAAAGTGAGATCACGAAAAATGATGTATTTTTAACAGAAGAAAACCTTCAATCAAAACATATTGGTAAATTGATTTTATACACTCTCACGCTTTCCTGTTTAATGCACGAAACATTGGATTATTGAATTATTGAATATATTCTCTCTCACTGGGAAACTGCATTGATCTAGCTTACTGTTGATTTCCCCCACTCCCAATTCTTTGAGTCTACATTTTTGTATCTATCATATTAAAAAGCAAATTTTAAATTACACTGACACCTCTATGTTTACTGTCTTGTTGACATGCACTTTTTGAGAAAGGCAAAAACATTAGCGTCAACTGATAGCTACTTGTGTCCATTATAAAGATATTAGAAGTAGAGATGTTCACTGACTCCCGTGTTTTGGTTTTGGTCTTGGTTTTGGATCTGGATTAACTTTGTGTTTTGGTTTGGTTTTGGATCCCGATTTTTTCTAAAATCCCTATTTTTTTTTGCTAAATTCCCACAATTTAGCTATTTTTTATCCCTACATTATTATTAACCTCAATAACATTAAATTGCAATCATTTCCAGTCAATTGAGCAATGGCACTGGAGACTGGAGAGTGACAAGAACACTGCTACCCCTCCTGTTTCTGTATGAGCAATGGCACTGGAGACTGGAGAGTGACAAGAACACTGCTACCCCTCCTGTTTCTGTATGAGCAATGGCACTGGAGACTGGAGACTGACAAGAACACTGCTACCCCTCCTGTTTCTGTATGAGCAATGGCACTGGAGACTGGAGAGTGACAAGAACACTGCTACCCCTCCTGTTTCTGTATGAGCAATGGCACTGGAGAATGGAGAGTGACAAGAACACTGCTACCCCTCCTGTTTCTGTATGAGCAATGGCACTGGAGACTGGAGAGTGACAACAACACTGCTACCCCTCCTGTTTCTGTATGAGCAATGGCACTGGAGACTGAAGAGTGACAAGAACACTGCATTACCTCTCTACTCTAGATGGGAGTAAGGTTTTATAAAGCTAAGGAAAGTCTATTTGTTGCGTTTTGGACAAATTTAGTCTCAGTTTGTTCCGTCGCCATTCAGAAATTAAAAAACAAACTGACTTTCTCAGCACCAGTCCTGATTTCATGGGGTCAGCACTGTTTAAATGGAGAAATACATAAATTAAAATACAGCCCGTTCCAAATCCTCAAACAGTCCCAGTACTAGACTTGGCTGGATTTCACTAAAACAGGGAAACCACGAGCGTGGGGATCCCCTGCCTCTGGCTGGTTAGGGCATGGCTGGTGGCGAGGTGTAGAACCCAGCATGCTCTTCCTTTCCCCTCATAGGGGTTACCGGCTCTGAGGTTAAAAGCACTTGGGGCCTTCCCAAACCCCTCGGTCTGTGCGGGACGGGGTAATGGGCAAGGTATCTCACCTGAAGTGGCAACTTGTGAACACAGGTCCTTAAGACCCCTGCTCATTATACCGCAGGAGTAAAAAATAAATAAACACATACACAAGTCAATGGGATGAGGAGTAAACAACTTTTAATTATAATTATCTTTTATTTATAAGGAGCCACAAAGATTCAGCAGCGCCGTACTCAGCGGGATTGGACAAAATAATACAAAATTAACAAAACAAAATAAATACAACAAATTTACATAATTACATTAAATCCTTCAAAATTACATAAGAGAGAGGGACAGACAGACACAGCTAGGGTAGAGCACAATAGGGGAGTAGAGAATGGGGTGCAGGAGAGTTAGGAGGAAGGCTGGTAGGTTTGAATGAAAAGATGAAGGTTCAGTGGATAGTCTAATTGGGCTTGACTTGACTCATGAGCCCGTTTGCACTGCACGTCCTACACCCACAGCAGATATGAAAGTGCCCATTTTCTGTTCGGCAGTTGCTTAAATTGTAGACCAATGAAAATGAGTGCTGTTAAGGAAAGTTTGTTTCATACACAATGTGGTGTCGACTGTGCCCCTCCCGTGTGAGGTCACGGGATGGACATCGACAACAGCGATGCTTGTTTGAAACATGGAGGCGCAAGAAGAGAACAGTGTTGGATCATAGGTGCCTTCAAGGGGACCCAGCGGATTGGAGGAACACTAAACACCAGGTAAGCAGAACTTTTTTTTTGGGTGGACTTTTTCTTTAATAAAATGATTGGGTACTCAATTTTTGATGTATTCCTTTCTACATTAATCTGCGTTTTATATTATGTGTGGTTAGAGTATATCCTGGTATGTTTAGATGTCTAAATACAGTAAAACTGTATCTATGTTAGTGCTTCTTCTTGGCCATAGTAAACGATAGCATACATGAAATAATAATGTTACGACTTCTTTTGAACACAAATGTCTGCATCTGTGGTAAATACAAATCTTACTTGCACTTGGATATGGCTTAATGGACCTAGGTAAAAGGCTCTTTCTAAATGGATTTTTCTCTGGAAGTCTGTACATGAACAACAATTCGCTCAGATCTGTCCCCAGGTAAAGCTTTGATATTCACAGCAACATTCTAAGCAGTCTTGATGGTTCCGTTGAGCACTACGGGAAAGTGTTTGTACATTTTTAAATGCGTGGGATGGACAGATGTACAACCAGAAAGCGGTTCACTGCTATCGCTGCACGCTGGAATGATTGGTACTAACTCATAAGGGGGAAATAACATTCATCAAAACAAAAAAAAATGATTTTTGATACCGATATAGAATATTGCTTCATATTCTATCAAAACTTCCTTTCTAGACTTTTTTTATAGACTATGGTAATATACAGACTGATTTCAAACTGGATATTATTATTTTTTATTTATAAACCGTTGACATACTACAAAGCGCTTTACAATGTGGGGGGGGGGGGGGGGGGGATCATGACATAAATAAATTACATAGATGGCCCTGCCCAGAAGAGCTTACCATCTAAGGGGTATGGGGAACAATTAATACTCAAGGTAGCGGAATAATAATTGCAATTGCTGATGGGGAAAGTGCAGGTGGCTGTTGTAAGGTAGTGGCATTGTCAGTCTCCAATAATAAAGCAACCATGGGCGACGGCCATTTCTGCGCCTTTTAATTATTGCATGTTTTAGCGGTTGCATAATTTGCCTTTGAAGGTTCAAACTCACTTCCTATTCCCCAGTGATATACGTTGAAGCGTCATCCAAACAGTACAGCTGTTTATGCCAGCTTTCAGCAAAGGGATGGGGCAGCTAGCTTGCTGAACAGATACAAAGATCTGAGTGACTGACACAAAGGGTCATTTAGAAACCTGTGTTCTGCAAATGCCGATGTGTAACTGGGCAAAGTTGGAGAGTGCTGATTAACATAACGTTCACAGGGTGTGAGTGTAGGAGGGTGGCAGTTCCAATGCTTAGGGTGGGCATTAAATGGATCAATTCTAGATAGGCCAACTAGAATTAATGGTTTATCTATGTAGTATCTGCAACAGCTTTCATTATATGGGTAGTACCAAAAAACCCTAGAAAATCATGATCCAAAGTAAACCACCATGTACTTTCAAATGCAATAAAATAATTACAGGAAAAATTTAAATTATGTTCTTCCGATTTTGGTTAATGTGTTTGTTATCAGGATGTATGTGATGTTAAATACTTTCGTGTCAAAAAAGACAAAAGTATTATAGGAGTGATACCATTATTGGCTAACCCAAAAAAATTGATAGGAGCACAGAAGCCCCTTCATCAGGCAAGTTTACAAATGAACGACTGAGGAAAAGGCACATCATGAGGATGTAGAATTCTGGGGACATTAACATTCCAAGATTTCCAGTATCCTGGGGAATTAGAACACTTGAGTTTACATGAGATACAAAGACTGTGTTAATAAACCTATGCCCATTGGTATAAATTTGCTCTCAGGATAGATGAGCATAGAATGTGTCGTATGCCTGATACACTGTACGGAGGAGAAGTGACAGCGAGTTGTGTCTGACAGAACAAGACAATAGCAGACCAGCAGATGCTAATGAGTAGATTCCTGTGGTAAGACACAATAGTCTCCTCTCTTATCTCATTACCGGTGATTATTCCGTTCTGATCCTAATGTTCCTTTGTTACATCATGGGCTTGACATGTATTGCATTGTCCTCTGGGAAATAATGGGGGTTAATCTTAATTTGACACCGCAAGAGGGGGATATAAATAATTCTATCAGAAGAGGTCTGAGCAGAGGCGCAGTGCAGAACATAACACAGCCCCTGTTTACCTTATAGAAAAATTAGAATGCAAATGTTACATTTACAGTATAACTATGCAAATAGGACCTCATCTCTGAGGTGTCTCCTTGTCTTAATTTCACATGAATGCATACATTTTAAGGCGCAATTTACTGTGTAAGGCAGCAAGACAGAATAAATAGGAGCGGATCGTATCACTGGCAGAAAACGGGAGATTCCACATTTAAATTACAGAGAACTTGTCCTGCTAGTTGTAAACAAGAGGGAAAAGATTAACCCCGTCATTGCTACCCCTATTCCCTGTAAGCTGAGGGACCTCTGAATGGAAGGGTGAAAGAAATTTGCAACCACTTATCGGAAACGCTTTGTGCGTGGTTGCAGTGAACAGCACATTTTCAAGGCATCCATTCAGGGATGAGTTTTCCTAAGAATAGTCTTTTATCTCGTTTATTTACAGATCTCTTCAAGCTTAACTTGGTGCTTTAGTACTGCTATGTTTGCTGTAGTACATTCTTTTGTAGCCATTGCCAAATGAAGGTTCAACATATTGACTGAAGTTGGAACCTTGTGACGGGTGCCTAAATGGGCAAACATGCATCACAACATTCCAAAATAAAAACATACATCAGAACATTCCAAAATAAAAACATACATCACAACATTTCAAAATAAAAACATACATCACAACATTTTCAGAATAAAAATGTACATCAGAACATTCCAAAATAAAAACATACATCACAACATTCCAAAGTAAAAACATACATCACAACATTCCAAAGTAAAAACATACATCACAACATTCCAAAATACAAACATATACAACATTCCAAAATAAAAACGCCAGGGTGGCACTAGAGATTCCAGCGCCAGTCCTACAAAGACACATAGGACTTTCAAAGATCTGAATCTGATTTCACAGAGTGGGATGAACGAAGCCTTTGTGTTGTCTTTTCATCCAGAAGATTGTTCTCTCAGCATTAAGACTAAAAAAAAATAGAACAGAGGTTTTATCTTTTGGATGTCGAGGCGGGGTTCATTAAGGTCTTCCCTTGGTCAATATTTCAGAAAATTAAATTATCACAACAAAAATAGCCTGAGACTGGAAGAACGTGACTGATAACATGGCAGCCTATACACCCAGGTGGAGATAGACTTTTTTTCTGTCTTCTATACCAAGGAAGAATGGTCATTTAGGTACTTGCCAACTTTTTACGCTCTCTCTCCGTGAGATCCCGGAGGGGAGGTGAAGTGTGAGGACAAAGGGGGGGCGGTGAATGGTATCATTTTGGCCCTGGCTCTGTGACTTAATTACAGAATGGCCTGCTCTCCTTGGAGACCTGCCTGATAGTCTCTTCGGCTAGTAGCTCCAGCTACTGCAGGCTCTCCCGGTGGATGGTGTTAAATGATGGGATCCAAGTGATGTGGTCCAACACCTTCATAGGTTTTTAGAAGACAGGATGAAATGGTAACAAAAATGACCTAAAAAAAATCTGGAGCAAATAAATAAGTCTAAATACAAGAAGCCATTGAAACAAATATGTGTAGCAAGTAAACATCAGGCAATATGAAACCTATTTATCAATCTGTGGGGATAAGTAAGATTTTTTTTATTGATGCTTATTGTGAGACGGCAATAACTGAGGGAGTATTGTGGTATTGTGGTGCTACTAGTACCCCCGACAATCCTTGGTAACTAAACAGGTGAAATCCAGCGATTCATAACAGCCACAGGGTCTAGCGCAGCTGATAGCAGCGCTATCACAGGCAGTAACCCATTAATGTATAGGGCAAAGCGAGAAGAAGACCTACCTCTGCTGAAAACACACATTTTTGCTGACAATAGGGCCTTTTGTCCTTAAATAAATTGTCCCCTATATCCTAAGACACTCAGGTTAAGTACCCCCCCCCCCCCCCCCCCTGAGGTATGCATCCATCTGTAGATGCAACTTCTGGGTAGTGTTATCTTGTGACGCATCCATATATCTGGTCATCTTATAATGGATCCATAAATCTGCAGCCCCCCCTAAAGTTAATAGCCACAGCCTGGGTTAGATGCTATAGAGCAATGGGAGAACAGGCGTGTGGTGGCCAGAATCAGACTACGCAGGCTGCGCAGGTCACATTATAACAGATAAACTCGCAGCGTGGGGGTCTCATATTGTGAAACAATCCCAGCCTGTTATGTGCAGGGTGACAGCCTCTATGAAGGTGGGTACAAAAACCTTTGCCCTCCCTTCCCCTCCATGAGACTCTGCTGAAAAGCACTAGGGTTGTTCCCAGCCCCCCTAAGATTTTGGAACCAGGGTATGGTTAAGGAAAAACCAGGACTTTGGAGATGCTACTTTGTCATCCCAGGGGGTCACTAAGACCCCTCCCCCATTATACTAATATATAAAAAGTAGATGAAACACACACAGACACTTTATTTAAATAAACACTCACTGACACCCCTCTTTTACCACTTAATTAAAAAATAAATTATCGTACACAATGAAGATTGTTATGACGATAACGCTTTCTGGAGACTCAGTGGAAGGGCATTTTCCTCAATTGACCTGGAGGACTCAATAGCCGATCAGCCAATCATTAGTTGCTCCTCCAGGGTCTCAATTTTTATGTTACATTATATTTTATCCTTATGTTATCCTGATACCAAAAGCCAAGTGTCTTGCAGTTTGTGTCTCACCGTGCATTGCTGACTGGGCAGTGCCTAGTTCACAGACAGAGGGACCACACACTGCAGGTTTCTCTGTTATGCTGTGACCGGACCAGCCCGTGTAGCCTGGCGCTGGTTAGCACGTAAGCAGAGGGACCCCTCGCTTGTTGTCACGCTGCTTTGGTGGGAACAAGGTCTAGCTGTGCAGTGCTGTTGCCGGTGATTGATTGACAAACGCTTTTACAACAGTCACCAGGTGATTGTTGCATTATTGCTCAGGACATCTTTACGCCAGACGTGATGGCAATGATTACTGGCGTATGTTTGGTTTAACCGCATTTTTGCTCCTAATTTTACAAAATACAGATGTAACAACATGTGTAAAAGGTGCACCTTTACTCTAAATGAGACCCAATATTTTTACGGTTTACGTGTATAATAAATATCCTTGTTGGGTGGAACTGCAGTTGTTTCTTCATCAGCATCAATGGCGCTAAGTTGCTGAATAGCATGGCACAGTTTTGCTCACACCTCAGTGAGTTGTAGTAAAAATGAGCGGAGAGTTCGGGTTTTTCATCGCCATTTAGTCTCCTGGCGTGAGACTGTGACGGCGCTTCGATTATAATTGAGTCCGCTCCTAGGAGCTTTAAATAGTAAAAAGCATTTTTTTTTATTTATTTCTTAAATTTCTTTGTTATTGAAAATGTGAACAGCGTTTACAAACATCTCTGTCTTGCATTGAACAATAAATTGTAGGTATTACAGAGAAACAAAAAATAAAAGGTGGGACAATCAGTCCAGCATATAAAATACTATTTAGTATTCAGTAGTAAAACATCTAGGGATGGAGAAAAGACAAAGAGGGGTAAAGAGTGTGGGGGGAGGCAAAGCTAAGAGCAGGGGGCTGTAGAGGGGTTCACTTATTCCACTGAGAAAATAATGGTGAATCCTTGAATTCAAGCCACTCAAATCATATATAGTAATATTCCCTATATTTATCCCTTGATGAGTAAAGTATATCATCCATAATCCTGTAGGATTCTAATCGGGCAAACCACTCTTTAATGGTTGGGATATTCGGGGATCTCCATTGAACCGGGATCACAGCCTTTGCCGCGTTGCTAAGATTTTTAAATGTTGATTTTTTTATATTGGGAGATGGTCATTTTATTGTCGTTTACTAGCCAGTATTTAGGGCAGTTGGGAAGCTCGGCACCCATTATTTCTTTAGCAACTAAAAGGACTGCATCCCATATATGTAATGGGGTACCTGACGCCGACAAACATTGCCAGCAGTAAAAAGCATTTAATAATAATAAATCAATGTAATAAGAAAAAAAACTATAACATTTTCAGATTTAATAAAGGATAGCCTGATTGTGTACTTCCTGTCATGTGATATAGATGACGGTCAAGTTGACAGTCTTTAGGCACGCCTCCCCAGTAGCGGGACAGGGGGCATGGGTGTGGCACAACAGGGGCGTGGTCACATCACAATAGGGTGTGGCTAGGCTAAGCTGTCCTTCACATACCTCCCTTCTCCCCCGTGGTACAAACTTGTCCCCAGGCGATATAGTGGGCGAGAACACTAAAATCGGGACTGTCCCCCTGAAATCGAGACAGTTGAGAGGCATGCTTTTGGTTTAAAATAGAAATGTTTAAATGACTGAAGTGGGTGGTAGAAATAAGAGCGCAGGATACACTTAAGCTGATGTTTTAACTTCCAGCAACGTGTATTTTGATATCAGTCTACAATTGAGGAACTGATGAAAGACTCTGCTCAGACAGATAAATCAGTATTATGGGGGCAACAAGTAACATTACAAATAGGACGCATTGTTCAGGAAGGAAATATATACATATATCGTACTGCTGAGTGCTACAGCCTTCGGCCTGGATTTTATTCCATTGCGCGTATGAAAGACCTGAGTCTAAGTGGATAGTTGTCATCATGCTGTAACTACCAGACTTATCTTGCTTACGAGGGCTTTAGGAAGCATCTTATCTCTGAGCCGCTGTAATATAGTTCCAGGAACATGAAAACATTACAATGTCTCTTTGCAGACAGGAGATCAGTTAAAGGTCACTTAAATGTCGGAAAAATAAAATTGGTTTAGGGCATATGCAGGGCTGTTGTGAAGTTGGTTTGGAGAAACTGATGCTTCGACCTGCGTAGTTGTATGCAAAAGTGTGGACACTGAAGGGCCGCCTCATTAAAGGGCGTAAAGCCCTATTGTCGGTCGCAACGGGTGGTTTCCACAGATATTAATTCTTAAACTACATAACAAAATAGACTGTATCAGTAGTTTGGGCTAACTAATTTGGGCTTTGTGTCATTCATTATATTTTCAAATGAACTTGAGTGGGCGAATTTACTTTCTATTCTAATGAACTTGAGATTAAGTGCTGTTTGTGTAATAATTATATAATTATAATGGACTTGTGTTGTATGGCTTATTAAAGTCATTTTATCGCTTATAAATAAAACATTGCCCAATGCGACTCTTGTGGTTCCAACGCACAAAGATATTTAATTGCAAAATATAGCAGGATTTACAGCAACCCATTATTACACATTATAGATGATACAATAAAGCAGGAAAGTATAAAATACTGAATACATTACATTTTCCTTATAGTGCTTCCCCCAGGTCCGTGCATGATGTCTGTAGTCAGGCTGAGAGAGAGAGAGAGCCTTAGCTGATAAAACAGCTTGATAGTATCCAGTTTCAGTATAGAAAAAACTACTGATGATGTCATGGCATGTTTCCATTGGTTCAGGATTCAGGACAGTCCAGTGTAATGCAGGTTATAGGTCAGTTCAAAGGATTTCTCTGAGTAGAGGGGATCACCTTCCCCCAACAGCTGAAAACATGTGCTTCTCCAGGAAACTGACTCAAACCATTCTAAACAACGTAAAACACAATGCCATTTTGATCATTCAATCTTTTATCTTCCATAACTATTGATTGCAGGAAGCGATCACAAAGCTGAAATTAGTAGATGAGAGATGGTAATGTGCAGATCAAAATGACACTAAACATGATACATTTCCTAAATCCTGAGCCTTAGATACTTTTAAAGTGCTTTTAACATTATTATATTTAACTGTAAACTCTATTACATTTGATTATAAACGACTGTGTGTTGGAACTAATTTAAGGTGAACTATTTACAAGTGAATGTGTAAGTGTATGTGTGCGCAATTTGTCGTGCGATTGTGTCATAACAATATCAATCAATATAGTTTATTTCATCCAATTATTCAACTTTGACAGGCTCATGGTGTATGCTTGAGGCTTTGGTGGATATCTGTATGTTTTACTAATGATGTAGGGTACAATCTGTATTTTAATGAACTTGGATACGGGGATTTCTGTGTAATTGTCATGCACTAGGGGCTAGATTTACTAAACTGCGGATTTGAAAAAGTGGAGATGTTGCCCATAGCAACCAATCAGATTCTAGCTGTCATTTTGTAGAATGTGTTAAATAAATGATAACTAGAATCTGATTGGTTGCTGTAGGCAACATCTCCACTTTTTCAAACCCGTAGTTTAGTAACTATACCCCTAGGTGTCCTTTCTGAAAGACTTGGATTGTGGTACTTACTGTGTATTCTAAATGAATTGCTAAATAATTTGATTGTGGGATTTACTGTGGATCTGAATGAATTTGGGTTTTGGTGACTACTGTGATCTCTAATGAATTTGGGTTTAAGGGATTGCTGAATATATTAACAATGTGAAGGTGGAATTTACTGTGAATCAGAATAAACTAGTGGGACTTACTATCTATTCTAATTAACTTGGGGTGTATTTTGTAGTTTCAATAAATCCTTTGAATGAAAACTCTATTTCCCTATGACCAATCAGCCCTTAAACTGGCCACCGCTAGACGATCCTGGTTGTCAGTGCTTATGTCCAATTTGGAAGCACCCACCTGCTGGGTGTCCTCTTAGTGCTGTCAGATAATGACTACATTTACCAACATACTAGGTATATTAATGGAATTATTACTGGGAATTCTCCCCAGTCTTTATGTAGCTATTAGATCAGAGCACACTTTCCTTTCCTTTAATCTCGCTGCAGGCTCAATTCTTGTTTACCAAAATTTGGGGCTGGTTTCTGTGATAATTGCCGATACTTACGTTACACAACAGTGAGACGGAGCCGAATATGAATTGATTGTGCTGACATATTTGCAAATGGTTTTCATTTTAACTTACTAGCATAGAGATACATATAATTTTATGTATTTCTTTTGTGCAATAACTGCTGAATGGGTAATTTGGCTTCTAGCTATATTCTCGCTAACATGACTCTTATTATCATTAAAATGAAACATTAGTAGTTTAACACCGATGAGGATATCACAGGGGCCATAAAATCTTAAAGACAAAGAATATTCCATTTAATCACTACCTGCTCTAAATTGCAGGTTAATCAATGGACGGATGGTCAATTTTTGGCCAAGGAGGGCCTATAGTACCATGTGTACAGTAATAAGCCATTATAGGTAGGAAGTTGGAAATAGTCATGATAAGCATCTCCTCTGGCAGGAAACCATGACTATGATTATTTTCTCTTCCGATACATTATGGAGAAGTCTCCTATATGGCTGCTTGGGTGGATGATGAGTGTCACACTGCCACTAGGTACTATGTATCGTCATTCTGCATTGCTGATTTATCAACCCTGCCAATCTCTTAGGCATCACCTGTAGCAATGAGAGAGGCCTGTGGGACAATTGTCCGCTTGCTCCCTCTGTCCCTTTGTCAACCTCTTTCCCAGAGCTTGTGAAGATTCCGGGTTTTCTGGCTCAATTTTACCCACTTCATGCTGGTTGGTCACTATGCCAGGGAAGCCTACCCAGTACCTTCTAGGGTTTGTATAGTCACTCAGGCAAATGCAGTTAGAAAAGTATAACAGTACATTTATTGTAACAAAAACAATCACTAGAATATTATATACACACAGTAAATAAATGCCAGCAGGTTCACCACATTATCTGTTCCTTACCCCACTAGCTTAATTAGTTACAGTCACCTGGCTGTCCAGAATTTCAGAATCCATGGATCTCACAATGTATTGGACTGGTAGAGAACGGAAACTCAAAAACCAGCCACCCTGCAGCTTCCAGCAATCAATTCCCTGAATGAACATCACCTCCCCCCGTGGAGTGGCTCATTATATCTAGGGTCAAATTTCCACAGTCTTTTCCCCTCCCTGGGCAAACCTCTGGGTATCTCTTTCTTAAACATTAGTGAGTCCCGGACTAGGGGGTTGGAGGGGGAGTGGAGATGAGCTGCCGTTTCCCAGACAGAATGTCTCAGGCCGTCCTGTGGAGGACAATGGGTACTAATTAGCCTTCCCCACCATCAAATATCAGATAACAGTTAACCCCTCCTGACATTAACCTCTTACACTACTTTGTGATGTCACAGGGTCCCCAGCTGTTCCATGTAGAGAAAGGAGCGGGAGAACGAATGCATCTCCTGCCCCGTCACCTGTATCTTGGTCACCACCTGATCATGACCCATAACCCACCTGGCTTCAATTTGAAAACAATCCATCACAGCATTACTGAATTAGCAACAAACACATTTTTACATGGAATGAAGGCGTCTCTTATCTAGGCATGGCTACAATGTCCACTTATCCACATGTAATCAGGCACTGCAGTTGTACTCTATTGAGCGGGGGAACAAAAGCAAGGGCTATAAAAAGTACATGCTATAATCCACATATTGTGAGAAACGAGGGCCAGGGTGGTTAAGGTGTTTTCAAACTCGTTTCGTCACAGAGCTCCATTATAGTCCATATTTCGGATAAAAAAGTTTTTTTCTTGAAGACAGGCACACTCACACACCATAAGTCCGGTGTGCGTGGTAGGAAGGAGCTGTACTTACCAGAGCGCCCCATAGCCCCGCTCTCGACAGAAAAAAGATATTTTTACCCTTGTGGGTGTTAAGTCCCCTTATGCTCCGAGTTCCCTGCTCGAATTAGAGCGAGTATCAGAACTGACACAGGGGTATAGGGATCGGCGCATTCGTAAACTCAGGGCAGGGCGGCACTGGAGATCCCTGCTTAAGGCCTCAATAAAATTTCTCAATAATTTTGGTATGTGTTTAGAAATATCTATATTTTTAATACTTACGAAGTCCATCAAATTCTGAATAGACAATGCAACTCTCCCCATTAATATCTAATAACAAAATATTATGCAAAACACTACATCACAACCAAGACGAGCTAACAAGCCATGGTGGGAATTGTAGTGAATCAATGACCACCTAGGGCTAGATTTACTAAACTGGGGGTTTGGAAAAGTGGAGATGTTGCCTATAGCAACCAATCAGATTCTAGCTTTCATTTATTTAGTGCATTCTACAAAATGACAGCTAGAATCTGATTGGTTGCTATTGGCAACATCTCCACTTTTTTAAACTCACAGTTTAGTAAATATACCCCCTAGACATTATTGCAAATGAAATGCTTAGATACACCTGCCCAGCCATGGAATGACCCCGCTAATCATTTTAAAATGTTGGCATTTGAGAATGCATTTTGCTTTCTAAATCCAGCTTTTCCAAACCATCATGTAAATACACTCAATAACCACTCACCCCACTCTACTCTGCACTGTCACACTATACCACCAAGACCAGCTTCTACTGCAAGCGACACAAGATCATTTTGAGTATAAAAGTCCCAGTCTCTGAGCCTGGGATAAATAGCACTCTTGTTTCAGGCAATACATATAAATCTAATATTCGGGCTTCGTAATCTGCCTTTTAACCTCTGACCGCTCCCTGGCTGAGGTTAGCCATATAGTGGGTTGATCATTTTATTTCTGAGATTGCTCTGCAATTTGAAATTCATGAACCTCACGGTGATTGAGACAGAAGGAAATGCAGAGGAGTTAGACCGAGCCGCCAAGATGGAATTGTCTGCTTTTAAATTTGATCAATAAAAGACGATGACATATTTAAAAGCATCCGTGTGGTTCACGGGAACACGCAAAGTGATCTGGTTCTAAGTCTAATCAGTCTCTCCCCTCCAACAAGCAGAGGGGAGGGATAAAACACACTATTTATGGCTTGCTAAAATCTCCAAATCGTACCGCAGGTCGTAAATAAAAATGAGACTCAATATTAAGAAAATATACATAAAAAAAATAATCAAAAACGACCAATGCTTAAAAAAAAAAATGTAAATCAATAAATCTGAAATTTTACATAAAATAAAACTGTTTGGCAATTCCAATGTGCTCTTTCTCGATTTAAAAGGGAAAGCAAAGTAAACAAGTGGCTCTTTATGTTTATTTATGGATATAGTTTCTAATCTGTTTCATCTTAAATATGTTTTACAAGTAATGCATATGAAAAATATGTATATGTAGAGACTCCTGTAAATAATATTTGTATAAACGGTGAGCTCTGATATAGGTGATTATAATCTGTGGGTTCTGATGTTATGATTTCAGTGTTTATTATAAATCATGTGTATTACACTGAGCAATGCAACCCCTGCTGTGAATTGGCACCTCGAATTTAGGTGACCTCTGTGAGAATCTCATGTCTTGTTAGTGACTTATAATATGTCACATATCGCCATTTACGTTCCTTAATGAATCAAGCCCTGTCAGGGGAAAACGCAGGATTTGTAGAGGGGGGGTTTCCACACCATGCCGCCAGTAGGCGTGACCAGCATGCATGGGGGCGTGGCTATAATATTAAACAGTGCTTGGCTGCTCTCCAACTCTTCCTATCCCCATAATATACATGGGCAATGCTGCGTGTACTACTGTTAGGTGCACACAGTTCTCCCTTTTCAAGCAGAGCTGTGTGAAGCGGGAGCAGGGTCCAGCCACCTCAATTATACAGTGCCCCACGCTTGGAGGGGGGTTTCCAGGTACTAGGAAACCACCCCTCAGTTTGCCTATGCCTGTATGCTCATCTTGAGCAGTGATGTATATCACAGGATGGCCTGTGACTGTTTCAGTGACCTCCAAATACCCTTTTCAATGGCTGCCAGCACCCACATTTTGATATTGAAGTGATGTGCGTCTTTTCTAGAACTATATTTGTATATATAAATATCTATGTTAATCATACTTGTCCGGGAGTCTCCTGAATTTTGGGTAGTTCTCCTGGATCCCCCAGGAGAGCGGACCTTCTCCTGGATCCTGCCCACTTCCTAGTGAATTGGGCAGGCTACCACCGACAATAAACTTTCACCAGCCCTGGGGCTTTGATAAATAGGGGCGCTTTCCTCAGTCCAGTACACATGGAAAAGATTACTGGGTTTTCCTAAAAACTGGGACAGCCAATCAAATCAGGACAGGATGGCAATAATTGTACATTACTGTACATTTGTTTTCTACAGCTGGGACATGGTGGAGGGTGAAGCTCTGTTGCATTTGGTTAAAAGGCGAGAACATTAAAAGTAATGGCTTAGGGTGATTAAAAAGTTAAATTCAGAATGACAGTCCAATGCTCAGACATATCTACCAGAACGCATTCATTCAGAATAAAATTCGCACTGGGCATGCATACCAAAAAAAGTAAGTATACATTCAGAATTTTGCGCATCTTACACATAAAACTCCTTACGGCTGGAGAGGCGAAACAGGGGAGGGCAGAGGCGGGCATGGATAGGTCAGTAAAGTAGCGTTCACATAATTGTGATTCAAGTAGACGTGGATGCAGATACACCTATCAGGAGGTGTATCTGTTTTAGGTGCTGGTTCACGTATAGCCGATGATAACTATCAGTAGCACTATCTAGCTGCTGCTGATTGGCTGCTTGTTAAATAAAGTCGTGGCCATCTGTTTGCACAACTTAATTAATATTTCCATTTGAAAGAAACAATTAAAGGAAAGAAAGAAAAAAATCCATTTGATTTTTAAAGGGGAAAACATATTTATATTTAATTTAAGTTACTTTGCATTTTGTATGTATATTTATATGTTATTGCATTTTACATTCAAAATGTGATTTTTTTCCACTTATTAATTATTGTCCAGACGCTATTCTCTCTTATGCACATAACGCTTCACTTCATTATTATATTGCGTACAAATAGGGTCATTTGACTTTAGCAAATGCTACTAACACTCTCCAGCCAAATCTCTACGCTATGGTGGGTTACACACTTGTATGCCTCACACAAGTGTGGCACATATGCTGCTGTTGTACAGCTGCACACATCTTCAGACCGTGAACACATGCAAGTAAATTTACTTGCTTCTTATTCTGATTACCATCGGGGCACAAATGCCTCTACCTCTACTTGTGCCCCATTAACTCCACGTGTCCTGGCATTCATGGCTCAGCTTATTTAAGAGTGCTGTTTCCACATTTTTTTCTGGAAATTATTTAGGATATTCCAGGTAGGCTCTTTTATTATTATTATTAATTTTTCTTTATAGGGCAGCACAAAGTGTCCGTAGCGCCGTATAAGGACAAACAATAGTACAGTACAAGGTGGAACAGCACAGTACAAGTAACAGTAGGCACTATAACTCTGGGAGCTCAAAGCACAGCTAGAGAGAAAGGGTGAGGGACAATCAGCACAAGCTGGTAACCTGAGCCCAGGAGGGTGGGCGCGGATGACAGATTAAGAGCCACTGAGAGGAACAGAGAGAAGCGAGAGGAGTCAGAGGGCAGAAGGTCCAACAGGAGGTGGGCTGAGTAGCCGGAGATTAGAGTTAAAAGTGGTGGAAACAGGAGGACAGTAATCCCTGCTCAAAGGAGCTTACAATCTAAAGGGAGGGGAAGACAGAGACACTAGGGTGAAGCAGAGACAGAGTCGAGGAGGGGGAAGAAGGGAAGAGAGGGAAGAAGGGAAGAGAGGGAGAGGTAGCCGACAGTTGGGTGGTTAAACAGATGACTGGAAGGCTTTTAAGAAAAGGTGGGTTTTTAATGTCCGTTTGAAACTGGACAGTGGGGGATGTTCTGATGGAGCGAGGGAGCTTGTTCCAATGAAGGGGGGCAGCGCGGGAGAAGTCTTGAATACGTGCATGAGAAGAGGTAATCAGAGGGGAAGAGAGGCGACGATCACTGGTCGATCGCAGCGTGCGGGATGGAGTGTGAATAGAGATGAGGTTGGAGATGTATGGAGCAGTGGAGTTGGCGAGGGCCTTGTAAGTCAGAGTGAGGAGCTTGAAAAGGATTCTGTAGGAGAAGGGGAGCCAGTGGAGGGCTTGGTAGAGGGGGGAGACAGAAGAGGAGCGGCGAGAAAGGAATATGAGCCTAGCAGCTGCGTTGAGTACAGATCGAAGAGGAGCGAGATGAGAGAGGGGGAGGCCAATAAGGAGAAGGTTGCAGTAGTTCTATAACCTGAACTTCTGATTAGGACCTTTCATACCATCTTTGGCTTGTTTCTTTTACTCAACCTGTTTGTTGGTGCCTTTGACTTTAATTTATTTTCTGCATTTTACCATTTTTTCTGACCATGATGACATTGGCCTGGTTCCATAACCTCTGTACATACTTCTGGATCTTCTTGACTTGTTAGCGATCTTCTTATCTGACCTGCTCTCCTGCCCGCACCTTGGTTCCAAATTATTTTACTTGCCGTGGCTTCCATCTGTTTCTCTATACTTCTATCTTGACCCTGTACTATTCCTTCTAATACATTCCCAGAACTATGTCTCCTTTCTCCAGCCCTCTTTTTTGTGGACTTACATGATAAGTCATCTACCTGAAACCTGGGTTCTAAAAGTAATGACTTAATGCATTGTAAATTAACCACGATGGTTAAAGTTCCCACTTATTCCCACATCGTGTACGCCAATGGCAATATAAAGTTTGTGTCCGTGGCCGTATAAGAATGAACGAGTCAATGTGTCACAAGCTAACATGAGTTTTGGTCTGGAACCTCAGAGCTTATGATAATATCAGCATAAAATGCATTTTCTTAATGCTGGATCAATGAATGTTTTTGCATCAGTTAAATCAATTTTTTCCTAAGGTCCAAAGTTTTGGGAGATGGCAATATTTTTACAATTATTTTAATAAATTCCGAAACTCCTGGAGGTAAATGTATCAAGCTGCGAATTTCTGGCGGGTTTGAAAAGTGGAGATGCTGCCTATAGCAACCAATCAGCTTCTAGTTGTCATTTTGTAGAATGTTGCAAATAATCTGATTCGTTGCTATAGGCAACATCTCCACTTTTCAAACCCGACGGAAACTTGCAGCTTGATAAGTTTATTCCCCTGGAGGTAAATTTATCAGTGTAATCTTTTTTTCTTTCCGGAGTTCTGGAGCAGTGGAAGTTACCAATATCAGTGTGATGTTTCCCAGGCTCTGCAACAGCTATATAGCCGTTAATGTGAGCACTACAATCTAATTTATAATGCCCTATAACACCTGTGGTTGCAGATATTAATGTAATCTATTTTTTCTTTTAAACTCTAGAGCGCCTGAAATTGCCGAACACATGTAATTTATTTTTCCAGTGCTATCTGTTTTTCCCCACAAAGATAGAGGTAATGATGTGTGTATGAGCGGTGGTAGAGTGGATAAGGTGTTTCTAGTCTATCGTACAATAACAATCAGTAGAGATCTGACTGGAGTGGAAAGTTGGCAATTAACTCACAGCTGCCTAACTGAACATTATGTTGTAGATAACATCAGAAAAATGGATAATGTTGAAAGTATTTAGCATCTTGGGCGCTTCCTTGATACAACATAGATGCTATCATTAATTTTGCTATGAAGGATTTTTGCCTAATCTTTTCTAGACACAGCATCTCCACAGTGACACCTGCAGGCTGTAAGCAGGAACTACATCCCAAATCCTGAAACGCTTATATATTCCATAGAATTGAAGTGAATCTGTCATGCAGCTTGAAACACCAACAGTACAGCCTAAGTAAAAACCTAATTTCCATGTACAATTCTTAGCGCACACACCGTTCTTGATAAAATCGAAACAATAAAACTCTTCCCCTCCCTCTCTCTCTTCATCTTCCCGCAACAATGCCTTCTGTATTCTTTACATCAGCTGTTGGAGTTGGCTGAAGATCCAGTGATTCCATAAGAGAATTCAGAGCCAATAATGTCAGTGGAAGTGTCAGTGGAAGAAAACTGAGCGTGCTCCTGCCAGTCTGTGGGCTGCTTACACTCTCATTAATACTCATGATTATTTATAACTACCCAGAGATGGTTTTACACAGACCTGTACACAGGTGACTATAGGAGCATATGTCCCAACACTCCCCGTTTTCGGCAGGACAGTCTCAATTTTATGGGACTTTTCTGTGTGCGGGAAGTTGAGATGTTCGTGACAGGACAGGTACTTGTGGGGCGCACAGCAATTCGAGGGATGGGGGGAGGCCAAGCTCATCAGAAAGACTAGACATGCACCAGGAGTATGACTATGCCTATTATGACGTGGACGCGCTACTAACGTGCCATGTACATGCCCCCAATCAGAGGCATGTGTCTCTTCACATGTGTGTAGTTGAGTTTAAGTTACAGGTCGGCTTTAAAATATCACATACAGACAGTGTGGGGACCATTTTGAACTAATATTCATGAGAATCTGTGTGGCGTTTGTATGTTCTCCCTGTGTTTGCGTGGGTTTCTTCCGGGTGCTCCGGTTTCCTCCCACACTCCAAAAACATACTGGTATGTTAATTGGCTGCTAACAAATTGACCTCTCTCAGTGTGTCTGTGTCTATGTTAAGGAATTTAGACTGTAAGCTCCAATGGGGCAGGGACTGATGTGAATGAGTTCTCTGTACAGCGCTGCAGAATTACTGGTGCTATATAAATAACTGGTGATGATGATGAAAATGCAGCCTATCAATTCACATGGAGCTAGTGACATAAGTGAGGCATGAGGCACTTGTAATTTTCCTTAGTAGTGCTGCCATTGGGCTGTGCCATTTGTTATCACTTACCAATGAGAACTGCCTGTACGGGAAGAGACATCACGTCATTGTGAAGGGTCAGCTGTCTGATCAGCAGCCTCTACTCCTGGCTGACACTTCCATTTAGACATTTAAAGCAGCACATTATCATATTCAGTGATATGTTTTACACTTATGCTGCTGTCGGTGAGTCTGCATAAAAACCCAATAGAATAAAGAACAGATTGATCATAATATTTTTTAGACGACTAAGCCGAGCCCTTGAAGTTGTCATTAAGCTGTATATTCTCCGCAGAATATTGCATGTTGAAATTATCCATCTAATATAACCTGTAGCAAGTCGGTATTAACCTTTGGAAGATGATTTTGCTGGAGACCAAGAATATAGGGAGCTACAAAACATGATTTATTTTGTTATGTTATAGCAGGTATATTATCACCTCCAGTTATACAGACCAGCTGCGTAAGTACATCTAGAGAATAGGTACGATCAGGGCATTATAAACAGCCCCCTCCCCCACATTAACCCCATTGGTTATTGATCACAATTCATTAACATACCACAGATAATACACATATATTGTTGGTTATGAGTAATATGTTCTCATAGTGCAAACACCAACTGAATGCAGCTAAACCCCTTAACTGCACCAATGTTAAAAATAAAATACATTATATATAGTGATATGGAGAAAGTGGTGTCTCAGTGTCACATCTGTGGTACATCGATAGCATAGGCAAACCGAGGGGGGGGGGGGGTTTCCTAGTGCCTAGTAACCCCCCTCCAAGCCTGGGGCACTGTATAATTGAGGTGTCTGGACCTTGCTCCCACTTCACACCGATTTTCTTGAAAAGGGAGAGCCGCACCTAACAGTAGATGAAGAGTTGGAGAGCAGCCAAGCACTGTCTAATATTTTAGCCACGCCTCCATGCATGCTGGTCACGCCCACTGGCGGCGTGGTGTGGAAACCCCCCTCTACAAATCCTGCGTTTGCCCCTGGATAGTACATCGTGACACATCAATAATAAATTGTACTAAAACAAAGAAGTACAATGGTGCAAACTATGGAGCAATAATTGTAGTATTTTGCATGAAAAATAGAAAAGATTTTATTCTTAGAATATAGGTTAAGAAATGTATCATAAAAAGTGACTTAAGCACCTTATCTCCAATAATAGTGGAAGTAGCCAATCCTAATAATCCATGAATAGGCCACTTGGCTGCCCCTGAAAGATCAGATCACTTGGAAGTATAGGAGAATGCAGCAAAGTCTACATTAGCAATAATTTTAAAACACCCACCGTTGTGTTTCATTAGTAAGACTGACAGGACGATGGGCTGTTTGCTGGGGAAACAGATATTTATATACCAGTGACGTATTAGCTCTTAGTATTATTAGTATTAGTGTGTATTGTTAAAACCATTTTTATACAATTTGTGCCACTTAACCAGAGCTGTACCTGTATACTTTCCCATACAAAGTAACAATTTAATTTAATTTAATTTAATAATAGCACTTTCCCACTACAAATAAATGGCTTCATTTACTTTAATGTATATCACTTTCACTATATAAAGTAATGGTTTAATTTATTACAATGGTAGCACATTCCCCATAGAATGTTATGGCTTCATTTATCTTAATGATATAACGGAATGTAATGGTTCTATTCACTATGCTCACAATACTTTTTCCAAATAAAGTAACAGTCCCACTCACTTCGTTGGTAGTACTTCCCTATAAGCAATGGATCCATTTATTTCAATTGTAGTATTTTCCCTATAAAAAGTATTTGTTTCATACTTTTAAATAGTAATTTCTCCTTAAAAAGTAATGGTTGCATTTGCTTCAGTTATATTATTTTTATGGTAAGGATTTTGTTGACTTCTGTGAAAGTACTTTCCCCATGGAAAATAATGGTTTTGTTTGCCTTAATGACAGGACATGCAACACTGAAAATAATGGTTACATATACTACAGTGATAATATTTCCCCCATAGAAAGAATGGTTCTACCTACTTCAATGATAGTACAGAAAAAAGTAAAAGATGACATCTCTTCTCAGCAGGGAAATTGTCGCATTTAGTATTTACCCTGTGTGACAAAGACACTAGAATAGTATTTGCAGGCAGGTGTAGTTCCAGGTTTCTAACCTACATGTTTTAAAACCCCAGTGAGAGTGTTTGGAAATGCTTCCCAGAGAGGTGTTCAGCTTTAGGGAAATGCTGGCAAGGGTCCCTGGGGTGTACATGGAGAGAGAAAGGGTGGGCTCCATTTACAAGGCCAAGTCCAGGTCTTCTGTCCCGCTGTCAGACTGATTAATGTTGGCACCTGTGAGCTGTGTTGAAAAGGCTGCTAGGCAGTGGATTCACTTTCTCACTACATGGGGAATGAGACTGCAGAGTCTCTGTGAAAGGAAACCTGGTCTTTGCAGTGAGAAAACAGTGCTGGAACTTCTTATGTTTTCTTTTAGTTTGTTAGTCAGGAGTGACTTGTATTTAGTTAGTGCTGAACAGGCAAGGTGTTTATTTTGAATTTTGTTTTATTTTCTTGCTTAATAAAATTGTCTGAGGCCAGTTGTACCCAAAATCCTGGTCTTGTGTAATCTCTTGTCTGTTACACATCACCCTCTACACCAGGAGATGACACCTGTTCCCTTACCCCGGTCACATCTGTTAAAGATATTCTGCAGTTTTCATTTAATTTTCCAGCATTCATTTTGGAGAAAACAAAGGACAGATCTGATGTTGTTGGAGAAGAGGGCTGGTGAAGTTTTATAAATAAGCAAAAGATCGTGTTACCATAAGTATCCTAAAAAAAAACCACAAATATCACACACTTATGAATTGGCAGCCACGTGCAAATACACACCAAGGGACCAGGCAAGCTCAGCTAACAGAGTGTAACATTTCTTGTGCAATTTTTGGATGTAATCTCCCTTACTGACATCAACGTTCTGTTCCACATTGTAAAGCAACGGGCATGGTGTATGGTGTTACAACCCCTTAATATAATCCATACCTGAACTGCACTTTTTAGCCATGTTGTTATCAGGAAGTATCAGTGATGGAACTATAACATCTCCTTGGAAAGGTACTTCAGGAGTTAAATTCCACCTCCACAGGGAGGTTGTCCACTAGTGAGCTCTACAACAGCCAGGAGCCGGACCCAGCAGGGGTCACCTGAGGGAAGACACCTGGGGAGATAGGGGAGGGGGCTGGATAGTGTAAGCAGCCCACCAATCGAGACCTTTTGCAACTCCCCTGGGCAGGCAGTTCCCAAGGTGGGATTAGGAGGTGATAAAAGAGGCTACCCTGGGAGCTTGACATGTACGTGACTGACTTGGGCCAAGAGGTGATGCTCTGCCAGAGATGTGCTGTGGAACCTATCTCTCTGGATTTATTTGAACTGATTTCCTCACTTGTTGGACCTGCTATTGTTAATGGGCCGTACTGTATTTAATCCTGTTCTGCAGAATAAATCATCCTTCTATTTTTCCTCTAATACCGTGTCTGAGTGATTTGGGAACCCCGTATCCTCACCCACGTTCTTGTGGATTCGCTCTATCTGAATACTGCACCTTTAACTGGCGTTGCATGCTGGGACTTATAGCTCCACAAAGGCTGACAATTACCTGGGTTGCCTTCAGAGCATTAGCTACGTCCGGGTCCTCTTCATTAACTGAGCTGGGTCTCCAACAGCCTCTATTTACAGCACACACAGAGTGGCTGTCATTATCTATTCAGTCCTTATGCTCTTATTTCAGATGCTTGGAAGTCATTTATCAAGCTAGGTACATGACAAGTGCCATTGAGGCCAACGCATATTAATTCAGGTTCAAACCTGAATACTTAACATCCAGTCAACAAGAGACACAGTACTGTACAAGTTGCATGTAAAACAAATGTCAGAGGATTTTTTTTGCACTAAATATCTCATTATAACCCTCCCATTTGTGCCTACTAAAGTCCCTTGTCTTATTTTTCCTTTTTATAAACAGAGCAATTTTTCTATTCGTAAATTATAATTGATATATATTTATGAATAATTTAAATTTTAAGTTCCTTACTAGGGCCCTAGGCACTACCACTGGCCCCGATCTTGTGGCATGCTATTCACGATACCCTGTGGTTGAGAGTAGTTCAATAAGTAAGAGCTGGAACGAAACGAGAGATGTCAGAGTTCCGTGTGGAGAATGTGTGAGTGAAGTCCAAGGAATTGGCAGGTGATCTATGCTATAGTCAGGGTTTGAGAGTGTAGGTTTTAGTTTCCAACAGTGCACACTGATGGGAAACCCATGTGGAACTGAGTATGGAGAAACTTGGGGACCCAATATAACCAGTATAAAAAAGAGACCTTGGTAAGATGAATTTGCCAGCTGAGGTTGAAGTAGCATCGATCGACTACTCTTGGCTACAGAGAAGGAGGAGAGAAGTGAATCAGGGAATACTTGCTATACAGCATGTGAATGTCAACTTCAGAGACAAGTGCCTGAAAATAAATAATGACTAGGCTACAAAGGTTTAATGTGTTCAAGTGATTCGTAAGATTTGATGGCAGCATCATGTGTAGGAAGACTTTGCAAATAAATACATATAATTTATTCACAAGCGAAGATAATCTAGTGCCCATTATTCTAATCAACTGTATGTGTGCACCTCATCTTCCTGCCACTTCTATGGAAGCAATAGGCTGTGTTGTTAGGAAAATTGGCCCAGCCCACAACAATGGCTGCCTCCACTGTGTATAGGTGCATTTTAAAAGGGGAGTATTAGTTTAAAAAAAATCTCTGTTGTATGGCACAGTGGTATCTACAGTAAAGTCGGTGCAAATTCTGCACTTGTACGGCAAGTACTAACTTGGGCATCGGTTCCGTCCATAATTAGACTTGAGGTGGAACTCTAAATATGGGCGGACATATTTAACTTGTGTTATGTATATTTTGCAACTCCCATTTCACTAAACCCACCATACTAGGGTTCAATTCAGGCTCATTGACTATGGCCTTAGGACCCAAAGTAACATATCAATGGGGTTAGTATAATTTCAAAGAATACTTATCTGTTATTTACAGTATGTTTCCAACCAAGACAGATTAATGCACTGATTGCTGTTTGGCCACAGACTCTGCAAGGGATTCTTGCTCTTGGACCTGGAAGGTTAGTGGGTGGGGGGTGGGGCAAAAGAGGCCACGCCCCTGACTTCAAAGTTTTGCTATCAACCAATTAATTTATGCCCTTGGCTGACCATGAAACATGTGTGTGCTAGTGACAATGTGCAGTTTAACACAGCAGTATGCCCGCTATGGGTATAATTTCTGGCAATTCTTTATATTTCAGCCCGCCGCTGCCCGCAGGTATGCAATTCACCATGTATTTAGGTAAATGTACATTGCTTTTAAATGCCACGTTCAGCTAATTCCCGCTGGCTGCCAGGGCTTTTCTTTGACATTGTTTTCCCTCCATTTTTTCAGTTTTGTGTGAAAAATGACAGCATTTTATCTCCTCTAAAGAGAAAAATCCATGTGAGGAATCCCTCCAAGGCTACAATAGGTTAAACACAAGAAGCCGGGAGAACGAGAATAATTTTTTTTTCTTTACCGCCATTGGCAGAACAGGATATAAAATAAGAGACACGTGTGAGGAGAAGATAAGGAACAAAGAAAAGAGCAAAATTATACCAGGAAAAAAAAAAAAAAAGAAAAACGTAAAGAGGGAGCAAGAGAAGGAGAATGCAGAGGAGAGAAAGATAAAAACGAGAGAAGCTTGAAAAGAATGTCAGCAGAGAAAGAGAGAGAGAGCGTGTGCGGGTTCCTTCCTGTCATGAGCCAGCATAATTAGAGCAGAAAAGAAAAAACACACAACCGGAGCCTTTTTATCAGTACATTAATAAAAGCAGCCGTTGCCAACTTATTTGAAATTACACTGAAGATTCAGGCTTTAGCTTCCTTTCCGCTGTGAAGTTCTAATAAAATAATTTTTCAAAACTGTTCCGGTCGGAATGTTAGCCGTGAAATTTCACAGCCTTCGCCGGCAGAATTTTCCCTTGAGTGTTCCTAGTTCTACCACCACTTTACCGCGCAGCCAAAAGAATTGACCGCCATCCTCTCGGTTCTGTTAGTAGACCATGCATTCCGTGAAATGCAAATTAACTAATATGGCGCAGATTGGACACCCACCAGCGCAGTGTGTAAATTCCGATTTCGCTCATCCACAATGGCAGCTGATATTCCCATTACTTATTGGGGTATATGATCTTAAAAAAAAGAGTAACTTTGCAAATGGGCAAAACCATGCTGCAGGGGAGGGGGAGGTAAATATAAACTGTGGAAGCAGATTTATAGTTGGGATAGGACATGCTCTAGATCAAATTTAAATTTCAGCGTAAAAATAAAGCTATCAAGTATTTGTGTGCTACATGAAAAAACTGTGCAAAATAATAAACTAATTTGCACCCCTTGCATTGTAACATGGTTTGTCCCTGAGAACATTTACTCCTTTTTTTGCCTTACTTTCCTTAATGACTCAGGCCCTATATGGCCAAAAGTATGTGGCCACCCGAACAACACATCCATATGTGTTTGTTGAACGTTTCATTCCAAACCCATGGAGGATAACATGGACTTAGTCCCTCCTTTGGTGTTATGACGGACTCCACTTTGTTTTGGAAGGATTACTAGATTTTGGAGCATGGCTATGGAAATTTACATCCATTCAGCCACAAGAGCATTAGTGAGGTCAGACAATTGATGTTTGGCTCACAGGCCAATTCATCCCAAAGATTTTCAGTGGGGTTGAGGTCAGGGCTCTGTGCTGGCCAGTCAAGTTCTTCCACACCAAACTTGGGAAACCATTTTTTGATGGACCTCGCTTTGTGCACGGGGATATGGTCATGATAAAACAGGAAAGGGCCTTCCCCAATATGTTGCCCTAAAATTGGAAGCACACAATTCTCTATAATGTCATTGCATGCTGTAGAATTAAGATTTCCCTTCACTGGAACTGAGGTGCCCATGACAAACAGCCCCAGATCATTATTCCTGCTTCCCCAAACTTTATAGTTGGCAGTACATGTTCATGTAGGAAGCGTTCCCCTGGCATTCGCCAAACCCAGATTCATCCGTCAGACTGCCAGACAGTGAAGCGTGATTCGTCGCTCCGGAGAATGCATTTCCACTGCTCCAGAGACCAATGGCTGCATGCTTTACACCACTCCGCTAGACATTCGGCATTGTGCATGGTGATCTGAGGCTTGTGTGCTGCTGCTTGGCCATGGAAACCCAATCCCTTAATCTCCAGGCAAACAGTTCTTGTGCTGGAGTTGTCTCCAGAGGCAGTTTAGAACTCGGTAGTGAGTGATGTAACTGGGAGACAGATGATTTTTATGTGCTATGCTCTTCAGCACTCGGGGGCCCCCGTACTGTAAGCGTGTGTGACCTACCACTTCACGGCAGAGCAATAACAGCACTTATGGTTGACCGAGGCAGCTCTAGCGGGACAGAAATTTGATGAACTGACTTGTTGCAAAGGTGGCATCCTACGACAGTGCCACAAAGTCATTGAGTTCTTCAGTACGACCCATTCTACTGTTAATGTATGACAATGGCGATAGCATGGCTGTGTGCTTGATTTTATGCATCTGGTCTCAATGGATGTAGCTGAAATGGCCAAACACATCAGTCAGAAGGGGCGTCCACAGACTTTTGGCCATGTATGGGCACCAAACACCTTGGCCATATGCAATAAACAGTATATTACAGTATACTTGCTCCTGTTTACACATGCATATCGTATTTTGACGTGGGCAGAGTTAAAAGCAAAATGTAGCCAATCAGATTATCAGAATAATCATGTGACAGGGGCATGGATGGAGAATGGAGGCAAGTTGGATGCCACAGCATGAAAGTGGAAGCAACAGGGACAGTGGAAGGAGTAGGGGGCTCCAATAGCAAAGAGGACGGTTCCATTCACACCGATGCAGGAAGTTTGTGATGTCAAATGTGCCTCTATTTGAACCACTATTTATACATTCAACCTAATGCTTTCACTGTAAGTATATATAATGCTGCTCCACTTTCTAATTCCATAATCCCCTGGGCAGCTATTATTGAGGAAGATCGTACGAGCGCGCTCACTCTTCTGAGAAACATTTTGTGGTATCATCAATATGAGGCTGTTTGGCAATAGACACACCCCTCTGTGAGTCTAGCCACACCCACTTTGGCAGTAGTCCTGCCCCTCGCGTGGGTGGCATGGATATTGTCTTGCCAAAGCAACGCTACACCTAGTTTTTTTTTTGAGTAGTGCCAAAAATGAGATATTATTTTTTAGAGTGAGATTATTAAAACAAGATTAATTGTGGAGAGGGTGCATTTTAGGGTGTTCCTGGCTGTGCAGAAGATGACGCAGCATTTTCCACTCCACAAAAGGAATCTATTCTTGCACCATCTCAGAGCTGGTGAAGATGGACATTGCTCTGTAGTTATAATGGGATGCATTTTGCAGAACAATCTCTATAAAGTGAAATCTTTTTTTTGTTTTGAACTGCTAAAAATTTGGTGCAGTGGAGGGCCGACCTTTGCAAAAACAGGGCCCTGTGTGATATTCATTTCAGGAACCTGCCACTCCACTAGAGGGAGCTAGACTCATAGAGGGGCGTGTCTCAGATTGATGACCTCTCAGGATGTTTCTCAGAAGCACAGTGACTACACTCTTGCCCTCGCATGGTCTGCTCTAGTTACTATATAGCTGCCATACACAGAAAATGTAAACCTATATTTATACCTCCCAACAACATCAGGACACATGTATCGAAGGGGGCGTGTCCATGTCACAACAGGGTGTGGCCACTCCACAATATGGGTGTGGCCACACTCGAGAGGCGGTGCATGGCGCTTCTAAAGCCGTGATCATTACGACGATCCTATTGGCATTAAGTTATTTATTTGTCCATCTCTTCTAATGAAATGTGCCCTTACCTTTGCATAAAGAACATTTCTATGCGCGCTGTGCAAGTGAGATAAAAAAAGACTTCATCTACAAATGGGGATGGCTTGGTTTAGTGTCAGAATATAGGGAATTCTAACTATGTGGGAATTGATTGAAGGAATTAAACTAGCTGTATAGATAAGAGAAAGCAATCATGCAGAAATGAGCACTGATTAGACCTAGTGATATGAGAACATGAAAAAACAATATCCAAATTCAAACGCATCAGAGACACAGAAATCAGAGAATGACTGGAATTTAAAATGAAGAGAATATTTGATGTTTATCTTTTAAGGGCATCGATGTCCCGCATAGAGTGGTACAAAATACGGATGGACGGCAATGCTAACCAAGGCACTGTCTGTATGGCGATTGCATGTTCCTCTTGATTTAAAAAACATACTGGTAGATTGTCTGTCTGAATTTAAGTGCATGTGTGTAAACTCTGATAGGGAAATTAGATTGTAAGCTCTAGTGGGGAAGACTGATGTTTTATATCAGACATGGGGGTACATTTATCAAGCTGCGGGTTTGAAAAAGTGGAGATGTTGCCCATAGCAACCAAACAGATTCTAGTTATCATTTATTTAGTACATGCTACAAAATGACAGCTAGAATCTGATTGGTTGCTATAGGCAACAGCTAAACCTTTTCAAACCCGCAGCTTGATAAATTTACCCCCCGCTTTCATTCCACAGCACTGCAGAACACGTTAGAAATAATAGGTTAATAGGAATAATACAAAGTCTAAAAACTATATATTTGAACATTGACTACTCTATTACTAACAAATGTTTGATCTCCGCAGAATCATCATCATCATTTATTTATATAGCACCACTAATTCCGCAGCGCTGTACAGAGAACTCATTCACATCAGTCCCTGCCCCATTGGAGCTTACAGTCTAAATTTCCTAACATACACACAGACACACAGACTAGGGTCAATTTAATAGCAGCCAATTAACCTACTAGTATGTTTTTGGAGTGTGGGAGGAAACCGGAGCACCCGGAGTAAACCCACGCAAACACGGGGAGAACATACAAACTCCACAGGTAAGGCCATGAATGTGGAAATCAGACATTTGGGTAACAGAGACATCAGAGTAATTAACAAGATGATGATTCATCGAGTGGCAACTTTGTGACCCATAGCGGACCTCGTATATTGGACAGAGATCGAAATATTGTTCCTTACCCGATCCAAACAATGCAGTGGGATTGGGAAGAGCCCCAATGGCTTTTCAGAGTTGGACTTTTGTCCTCTGGGAGTGGGGGCGAACTTGTGTATTGTTGCCAACTATACATTCATTAGACCATCCTGTGGTTGATAAAACTATCATCTTCCCTATGGGTTGCAGTCTTTTTTTGGGGATTTGCCTTATTGCTTATTGGCACTGAATTTGGAACGCTTACATTTAACTGCCCAATTCCCATCTATGGACGATAAGACCATTTGTAGAGACTTTCCAGCAAGATACTCACACTCTTTGTGTTAATGTGATACTCAGCGACATAAAAGTGTCTATCTCTGGTGCTAACCAAATTCATTTACAGTTGGTCCCAGTTCCACTCACTTCAAAGATGCCAATCTGAACCACGAAGATTAAAAGCTAATTGAAAGATATCTATATTTCCAATTAGGTTCAAATATGGTTCTCATGGCAGTGCCACCAATAAATAATCAGCAAAGTGTAGTTAATAATGTCATTTAAAAGCAGTTTCTGTGAAATTAAGAATTCCTTTAAGAACCATGGGCCTGATTCATTAAGGAACTTAAATTAAGAAGTTTCTTATTTCAGTCTCCTGGACAAAACCATGTTACAATGCAAGGGATGAAAATTAGTTTTCTGTTTTGCACATAAGTTAAATACTGACTGTTTTTTCATGTAGCACACAAATACTTGATAGGTTATTTGTACACTGAAATTTAAAGTTGATATTTGTGTGCTACATGAAAGAACAGTCAGTATTTAACTTATGGGCAAAACAGAAAACTAATTTTCACCCCTTGCATTGTAACATGGTTTTGTCCAGGAGACTGAAATAAGAAACTTCTTAATTTAAGTTCCTTAATGAATCAGGCCCAATGTGATTAAGCTACGTCTCACCATGAGAAACCCCTCGGAATACCTGACACTGAAAAAGGTTAGTGAATGTCTATTCATAGCTTAAACTGCAATTACATTCAGCCTTTACAGTATATAACAATCGTATAAAAAGGAGGTAGAAGCCGTTAAATTGCAGGCAGTCTGCACAGATTTTCCTAGGTGAGTGTTGATGCACATAAAATAATAAAAACGGTCACATTTAAATAATGTTCCTATTTTGCTGTCAATCTGGGTTTGTTTTATAAATAAAACATAATAATATTTTTTTTTTACAGTGAAATTCTACGCATAAGGTTTAGCCAGAAGCATTTATTGTTCTTCTTTATTCATGTGTGAAAAAAACCTATAAGCACTTAGTATGCAGTAAATTATGTCACCGTACCTTAAAACCCATTGTAGGCAACCTGTGAGTCTTTGGCTATTTAGTAACATGCTGGGACGTGGAAGTGCACAAGAGTTAGAGTGGCTGTCTAGATCCTCCGCACTGATTGCAGGCTTCAGTCACATTGCAAAGCAAATTGTACGTAGCTGTGGGGATATCCCTTGATATTAGAGACGTTAATGGACTGTAATGGAACAAAGTATCTCTGGGTTCCATAACAAATTTTAAGGGGATGGCCTGGTGATGCTTTTTTTAGGCTAGTGCATTTGAAAGAAGTCTCAGAGCAGGGCTACATGGTAGTTGGTGTGGACATACTAACTACCACGTAGTTCTTGGCAGGTTTGGCCGGCATTGCAATCACTTCCCAGTAACCAGCCGCAACTTTAGGGTCTTTAAATATTGAAAGTCACACCAAAATCCCAAATCGCGAATATTCAGAGGTATGCTTCATGTTTGAGCCAGGGTTAGCTCACTAGCCCTAGACTATGATTTTAAAGGACCACAAACCCCCCAAATTTAATTTTTGTGCAGTGTTAACTTGACATTCTAATTCAGCTCTGTTAAATGTATCACCTACCCACTTTATTACAGACATCTGAAGCTCCTTCCATATCGTTACATCAGTGTTGTAATAGGATCTCGGTCAAAAAAGCTGGATATGCAGACATTTGTATTATCCACACAATTCATTTGTGCAAAGCAAGTCTGCCAAGCTGTCAGTCATCCTGTGTCTGTTGTGTTAGAGAAGCTCCTTAACATGGCAACCTCCTGTAGAGGAGTAAAAGAGAGAATGGAGGACTTGTTTAGTTAAGAATAAACACTCATCATCATCATCATCTATTTATATAGCGCCAGCAAATTCCGTAGTGCTTTACAATTGGGAACAAACATTAATAAAACAATACTGGGTAATACATACAGACAGAGAGGTAAGAGAACCCTGCTCACAAGTTTACAATCTATGGACACTCCTGCTTTTATGTGTATAACATCCAGCTAATTAATACACAGCTTTTCATATGGTAACGTCAAATAGTGGCTTTACTTGTTCTTTAAAATCTAACCTTATATAATGTTAGATGTCATCAAATAACTTTCTGTAGGGTCACATGAGTCACTTGTTATTTTTTTGTTTTATTTTTTTTTCTGCAATTAGTAAACTGGTAGATAAAAATATTGTTAATAAAGTTGAGAAAAACTTTACTCGTACCTAATTTATCTTAATTATTTACTTATTATTATTATTATTATTACAAATTCAGCATTTCACAGCTCAGTCTGCAAAAGTTGTCTTCAAAAATCTAGAACAAAGATTTTTAAATATTGTTTTTGAAAACAAATTCTTTTAAAATTTTGAAATTGCATTTTTTTTTTAAGCAACAAATTATATTACAAGTGTTAAAACTAACAGCGAATTGAACGGGCGTGCTGTATAAATGCCTTTTTATACCCTTAAAATATATATTTTTAATTTTTTAAATTTGTAAGTCGAGATTCTTGACTTGATCTGCCTGAAATAGAATTATATGGACTAATTTTGGTTTATTTAGGCAAAACAGGTTAACATTTGACCCCTGCAAACTGAAAAACACCACGAACTAAAAATAACAACCAAATGATTTTATTCAATAAACGTTCAATGAATTCTCTGTATTGTAGAGGCCATTCGTAATGAGGCTGGTGGCTCATTTCCCAAGAGGCTGTAGGATTTGAGATCCTGCCCCCTGTGCAATTATTTAAAATGTCACTTTGTACATTAATTAATTTCAACCCAGCCTACGGGGTTTATATATATATATATATATATATATATATATATATATATATATACATACATATATATATACATACATATATATATATATATATATATATATACCAGACTATAGAAGTCATTTTACAAGAGTTAATATATTTTATTACATCCAAATTAACCCATTAATAACACAACAGCTGGCCGTGCCACCTAACAGCCAACTAGTTAATGATTACATGGATCGTTTAGTGCAACAATGTATCTGTCCGTGTGTGGGGCTAGTCTATTTACAGGATAATGCACTTGCAGTACGTTTAAGGAGTATCTACTGAGTTCTCCGATGACCCCACACTGCAATCCAGTAACAAATAAGGGTTAATAGGCCACAGGAAAAGCTTGTTAACAGGAGGCCCCTCTTTATTCCTGTATTCCTGTGGATGTAATATAATAGAAGGATAACCTGAGGAAACGGTTGCATAGCAACCAAAACTGAGCTCCCATTGATGCTACCTGACCTGATTTCCCAGAAGGCCGAGGGAAGGCACCATGGTCTAAGAGGCCTGTTTTACAAACATCATCCCTGTTGTGACCAAAGACAACTGGAGGGTCTCAAAAAATATTTATGCAAATTGGACATTAATCAGCAAATTCCTCTCTGTCTTGTGTTGGCAGAACAGCATTCGTGCTAGCGTGCACAGAAATCTAGACTTAGCATAGCTTTCACTTATTGCTGCTTCTGTCCTGCCTTTAATGTGGGCTGAGCCTATATATAGTCCAGCAATTCACTATTAACCGGGGAAGGTGCCTCATGCCTCGTGCCTCTAGTTCCCAGTGAATTGACCAGCAGAATATCGGTTCAGTAAAAAAAAAATGGCTGCCTTCCTTCTGTGTAGGTGATGGGTACCACTGTAATGGTAGGCTCTGTGACATAGCTGTTTTATGACTAAACCAGAATTTGCAGCAAAACAAGAAATATTACAAATATGATTTCGGGGTACAGGGGTGCAGATTGTTGCTGACTGGAGTGGAATCACGACAGTCACGGGATTGCAGGCGTTGGTTCGTCAACTCCTTGCTTAATCCTGGTGATTTGTTGTCTTAATTCAATCTGAAATGAGTTTGTTTTATTATTTTTCATTTCGACCCATACTTAAAAAAAAACTCTTCATGTGTCTTTTAAAAATCCCCCCAAAAGAAAATAATAATAATAATAATAATAATAATAATAATAATAATAATAATAATAATAAAAAAAATAAAATAAACAACATTTTTTTTTTACTAAGTTGGGTATACCAGGCCCCTTAGAGGCCCGGGTCCTGGGGCTTCAGCCCCAGTTAACCCTCCCCCTCTTTTCGGACCTGTTGACTTGCAGCCATGTGTTTGCTAAACCAGTGCAGTGTAAGAGTTACCTTTAGTCCAAAAGTACCTGTGAATCTATATTTGGGTCCTTGCACAAATTAAAGACAATTTTACATATATGGCTTTTATGTATGTTTCAAAAATGTTGAAATTCCAAAGTTGAGACAAGGAAACGTATTTCCATGTTAAAGAACGAGCAATAACAAAATTATCACTCAAACATACACAAGGGGTTTTCGTGATGGGTTGCATTACCTTATTATGGTTAATATCAGGTATAGATTGCTCACTAAGTAACCTAGGTTAGTGCCCATGGCCTAGAACAATTAGGATTTCATCAGACAATATCACTGCTGGAATTCCTGTGCGTCTTCAGCATTTCATTGTCTTGGTTCAACTTTCCCATACGTTGCTTTACTGGTTTACTGACTTTGTAATCAGTTATCTTATTTTACAGAAGATGCATCATTTCTCCTAAAAAATAGTAGAGTTACCTCTCTCTCCCAAGGCGGGAGCTACATGGTTGAGCCAAGAGATGCACAAGCGATGTAGAAGTCGTGTGAAATGCCGGAACTCGGCGCGATCTTGGAAACAGTAATATTTCTGAAGAGAAAATTTGGAAAAATGTGGGCGTTTTTGTGGCTGCTGTGGTGTCAAAATTTTTTTTTTTTTTTTTTTCGGAATGGGTGACACCTATGCACAAGTGTCATAGGTCTCCACTGCAGGTGAGCACACGGCCTACGGGGCTCAAGTTAAAAACTAGAAATGTAAAACGCGTTCTGTGCCGAAGCCCACACTGATTGTTTCTTCTACCAGCACATGAGTCTCCAAGACTCTTTTTACCGTTTACAAAAAACTCACGCTGGGATCCCAAAAGAATAACACGTGGGGGGGGGGGGGAATCAAAGGATCTTCAATTTTTTGTTTTGTCCAATTGTCCTTTATACTTCTAAATGATCTCTGTTAAGGCTTCGAAACGCGTGGCGTTTTTGCCAGCAATAAAAAAATTTAGACACATACTTTGCAACCCTAACTAATCCTCATTTTCTTTTTATTCTATCTCTCTTTTTCCTACAGTATCTTATGTTCACTTCTTTCCCCTGACAACTTCTTCACTCTCCCTTTATCGCTTTTCTTATTATCATGTTCAGCATTTTCTGCTTTCTTCTCCTGTCTGCGCTGGTGGATACAAAACGAGATACTTGTGGGAGGTCAGATCAAGGGCTGACTCGCAGCTTATTAAATCTATAAATAAAACAGGATCCAGGTCGCCTAAACTGGCCACTGTTACTCGGCAGTACTGGAAAAAAGAGAAGGTGAAGATGAAATAATTATATTTGGAAACGTACTGTGCCGGTACAATTACATTTTCCATGACACGCTGTATCCTCTTACACAGAGGCTCGGTTTCAAATTATTTTTATATACGACAAAGGGAAACAAAATAGAGTTGACTCCATTTCCATCAATGTCGGCTACAACGGTCTGAATTTGGTAATCGTCTGTTTTTGCCAAACAGAAAACTGTGAAATTGTGAGTTTTAAAGGAAACGTGTCAATAGTTTACCAAAACTAAGTTGAGGAAATCATGTTATGAGGACTTTTCAAGAGGTTTGTCATGGTCAATCTTTTTTCAGTGGCAGTTTTTTTTTCTTGTATTGTCTTTAATTGGATAGATACTTAAATGACTGTGTCAGGAAACTTTTTATGCTGATTCCACAATTTCTTAGAAGGAAGGACATTGGTAAGTGATTTGTTTCCAGAAGGTTATGCTGAGCAAAAGAGGAAGACACCTAGAAGAAGGGGGAGGTTAATTTGCTTGTGAGATAAAAATATTTTCCTTGATACAATTAAACCGGCATCAAGATCAATACATTTCGGAATTCAGAGTAATAGTAAGACTTTTCATATAAAGTGCCAAAATTTTCATCCGACTCGGGGAAGAGAAGACAGGCCATGGTAGGCCGACATGGACTAAATGGGCGTACTTGACTTTAAACAATTATCCCAATTTAATGTTAGTGTAAGAGAAACCAAATGTGAGTTATTCAGGAAGTCCTAATTGTCTTCAACTTGTGAGTGATCTAACAAACCAATTACTTGGGCAAATGGAAGTCACTAAATAAAAAAAATGCTTTCAACATAACATATTTTGGCGATCTGGGACTCGTTGGGCAGAAATCAATAATACTGTTTCTATGCTATATATCATAGCACTCCCAGACCACACATTGGAGCACTCTGTATACATGATAAGACCAGGAAATACAATGAAAGTGTTATGTTAGAGTATTAGACCCTATTTTGACATTGACGAGCCAATGACATAGGCCAATATCTAGAGGGGTTGTTTTAATATTTTGAATAATAAATTTGTTGTAGAGCTGTTTCTATTAGTAAAATCAGGGTACTCCCATTAATGTGTGATAAATGTAATTAGAACAAGCAGAAGAGAGCTGGCAACTTGTGGTACAGTAGCAAGTAGACGTATTGATGCCCATAAGTGAGTAGATTATGTTGAATTCTGCTACATACATGTGTGGCTCAGGCCTTGGGTCCTATGGTACTAATACCATTGTCAGTAGAATGCTTCTTCCTGTGGTGAGAATCTTGTCTCAGATTGCAGCATTCTAAAAGAGGTTCTGACCTCACGCCCAGTCTATTCTTGCTCCACCTCCCACGCTCACTGGCTGGAGGATGGAGTGCTGTGCCACACCAATAATCCGCTTATCAGGTGGACATTTCACCTTTACAGTGTTACTGACAGAGTTAATATACCATTATGAAATAAAGACACGGTTCTAATCACGCTGCCAGCCACCACACTGCTAATACAATCATTTCAGGAGCAACCACTGCCCTGCTGCAGCAATATTGCAGGAGCGGTGACGAATGTGGGGGTGGTAGGAGGTGGCTATCACACTGCAGCACAAGTTACACGAATGCCCCTGGTGGGTGGGTGATGGCGGCCAACACTCGCAGATCACTGTCCGGTCCCTATCGATATCTAATCAATCTTACATCGTCCATGGTATTAGAGCTTGAGACGGGTTGGGTGCGCGTCATCGATGGCGAGAATTCCAACAGCGGGGACAGCTACAAAGTAAAAAGGAATTTAGTAAAAACCGATGTAAATAGAAGCAGACATACGATGGGAGCAGCATGCTGACCAAAACTCATCCCGATTCCACAGCTCCTCCGCAGTACACTCTGATGTCATCGCGACTTGTATGAATGTTCATTTAAAGCGGCAATGTCGGGTTAAGTGTTTAAACACTTAACCTGCGGGGTCCCGGGGAATTGGGATAAGTTGCGGTCAGAATGCTGCTCCCATCGATGATGTGCACAGTCGGTTTTCAGGTAAGTCTGTTTATATTTACATCGGTTTTTACTAAATTCGTGTTTTCTTTGTAGGTGTCCTCGCTGTCAGAATTCTCGCCATCGTGTTAACGATTACCAGCGCTTCAGACAATAGTGGGTATTATACTGCATGACAGAAAGTGATGTAGCCAGTCATAATAATTTGGCAGCTGTGTACTCCTGGAGGATATTCATAGTTAGGATTATTTTCTCCTCTGAAACCTCTTTTTCTGAAATTTGCTACATGCAGGGCTGGTGCTGCCATTACGTGTACCTAGGCGCCAAATGTCACTCATCCAGTGTTTTAAATGTTCCTACGGCGCCCACATCCCCATTTATTTATATAGCGCCACTAATTTTGCAGCGCTGTACAGAGAACTCAATCAGTCCCTGCCCCATTGGAGCTTACAATCTAAATTCCCTAACATACACACAGACTACCAGACTAGGGTCAATTTGCTAGCAGTCAATTAACCTACCAGTATGTTTTTTTTCTTTGGCGTGTTGGAGGAAACCGGAGCACCCGGAAGAAACCCACACAAACACAGGGAGTACATACAAACTCTTCACAGATAAGGCCATGGTCGGGAATTGAACTCATGACCCCAGTGCTGTAAGGCAGAAGTGCAAACCACTAAGCCACCCATTGTGGCTGCCCATTATAACTGTTACAACCAGTTTAAAGGAGCCTATCTGTATATGTTTAATATATAGATATTTAGAAGGTTGTGTTGACTATATGCAACAATGCAGGAACATGTCTACCGGCCCCTGCGCCCACTGCCAACCCATCTCTGGCATTAGGAGCGGGCACCCAGCAAAGAAAACGAAGAAGACAGTTAAAAAGTGAATTAGCAATTAAAAATGATGTTTATTATACCATGATGGGTTTTTAAAAGGCGGTTTTTTAGAAAAGTTTTACCCAATAAGACAGCATGCGGTGAGACCCAGAGTCAGTGAGCGTGTTAATGATATGATGGAGATGGAAAGTACTTTTAACAAAGATACTTCAGGAGCTACAGGCGAAGGAATATGAAGAACGTCAGATAAGAGAACTGGCTAAATGACACAAGAGATGCAAAACAGTTATTTCGGAATACAAAACATGAATGGAGAGAAACGATAAGAAGCCAAAAGAAAAACTCCGCAAAGCTCAGTTCTGATTTCCAGAGTCTCCTGGGGGAGTGTTTAAAATGTTAATGCCTGTGAGGGGGGAAAGGATCTTTTCTATAATTGAGCTGTTGGTATTTGCAAACTGTTTGATTCTTTTTCTTTCTGAGCATTTAAACACTTTTTTTTCTGCGATGGAAAAAGAGAGGAAAAAAAAAAAGAAAAGAAAAGTCTCACGGGTTTGTATTGCTCACAGGAGGTGGTGACATTTCATAGGAACGGAAGATATTTATCAAACTCTCTGCAGCAAATTGCTGACACAAGTGCTGTAAATGTCAGAAAATAAAAGTATCAAAAGTGATTTGACTTTTCAGAATTAGATCAGAGAAGTATAGTAATGAATATCCCACGGCTGTCATTGGGCCGTGAGCAGTTCCGTGGCCGTGGACACCAGTCCTTGTGTGGTACCTCAACCCTCAGTCCTCTATTTCAATCAGTGATACACTTATATGTACAATAATACATCATCATCATCATCATCACCATTTATTTATATAGCGCCACTGATTCCGCAGCGCTGTACAGAGAACTTATTCACATGAGTCCCTGCCCCATTGGGGCTTACAGTCTAAACATGAAACATTCCAACCCAGCTTAGTAATTGCCTCAATATTATAGGCTACCTCAGGTAAAGGTCTGTGTGACATATATTTTCGTATGGGGATAGAGTTGCAGTAAGAGACACAGTCCAATATGTTCTCCCCCTACTTAGAGACTTTACGGGTCATGCCCACTTGTAAACGAATGCTTTTATTACACTTCCTAGGCCTAAATGTAATTATAACGTGGTACCTCTAATCTTTCGTTTAGAAGACGCAGCACTGCGCGGCCATCTGTGGAATAATCCTGTGTTGTTTAGTTTCTATGGATAACAGACTAGGCTAGAATTGTCCAGCTTGGCCATCCCACTCCAGTCTGTATACCCATTTATAGACATACATGGGCAGCACGGTGGCTCAGTGTTTAAGCACTTCTGCCATACAGCACTGGGATCATGAGTTCAATTCCCAACCATGGTCTTATCTATGTGGAGTTTGCATGTTTGTATGTTCAAACCGTGTTTGCGTGGGTTTCCTCTAGGTGCTCCGGTTTCCTCCCACACTCCAAAAATATACTGGTAGGTTAATTGGCTGCTAACAAATTGAACATAGTCAAGAACAAAAGAGGAATTTGCCCACCAACAAGAGGCTTGTGCTTGGACAGATCTGACTAGGGGTTATGGTTCCTCTCGGACTGGTCATGGTTGAGGGCACAGCATCTTAGAAGTCTCTGTGGTCTTGTTAATCTGTGAGCCTGCCCCAAGCAGGAAGACAATGGACTTGATCCCTACCAAGCTTGTAGAGTAGATGGTATATTACTGAGTGCACATCTTTTGCAAATAAAGCCATTTGTGCTTGCAACCAATTGTTTACCTAAGTGATTCTGAACCTTTAGAGATCCCAAGTGCTCTCAGTTAGCACATAAAGATGTCTCTAAATCAGCTAACAGTGTGGTAAAAGAGCTGAACATGTGTTCGACCCTGCATCATATTTTATCCTATGTACAACAAAGACACCTATGGATCCACCTTTAAATGAGCACCTCTGTGTTAACTTCTCTCCAACTCTTATTTCTGTACAGGTGGTATTATATTGGACCATTTTTTTTTTATAGAATTATTCGCACCACCCCTGTATTATATTCATATAGAATGATATCCAGAATTTCCAAATCTCCCTTTATTGGAATAAAACACAACCCTTTATGAGACTACAGATTACCCTTCAACCTTGAAAACCAAAAAGTTAAGGTAGAAATAAATAGTTTCTTATCTACGGGGAGTAAGAGAGAGCCTTATGATTAGGATTTTGTCAGGTCCCTCTGGCAGAGAGGAGTTAATCATTTTACCTTACACCGTCCTTTCCCTGCAGAGAGATATGGTTCCCATCTCAATCTAAGACATCATTATACAAATAATACTGATGTAACTGCAGGTTATCGATCGCTTCTGCACAAGTCTGAAAGGTTTTGCGTAAATGCACATTACCTAAAGTCCGTCAGCCCTTCACAATATAAATCTTATTTTATTACTTGTATTACTTAGAGATATATTTAAATTAAGTAAGAGGATAACAGCTTCATCCTGGCTACCGGCTTTACCTCTTATTTCATGGCAGCTATTGGAATGTTGCTTGCAGCTGCCGACACAGGATTGATCACTAACGTACGTTATTGGTTGCTTACAATCAGTTTCAGCCTAGGACATTATCTATCCTGTTTTGTTTCCCTCCTCGTTCTCAAGAGACTCATTTAGCTTTATTTATACCCAGAACTTTTAAATCCATTTACTGTCATGTTTAACTCTTGTCTAGTTTGATTTCCTGCTATAAATCACGAGTGGGCATTATCATAAACCATCAGCTCTCTTATTATATGATGACCCTGATAATCAGTCACGGTCTCTGCTGATAGGTTTGTAAATGTGTAATCTATACGAGTCTTCTAGTAAAATCTTCCTGTTTATTTAAATGGACGCTCGATAAAATGTATCTGGCCAAAGACCTGGATTACCCAGAAGGCAAAGTATCCCACTGGCACATACATTAAACATTAAGTGCTGGCTGCAAGATTTGTCATATTTGCTTGCTATTGGTGTGACACGTAGGTGTGCATTAATAGTTAATAATAAACAAGTTTTCCTAATGAACGATGAAGAGATGACATCTGGCAGCACAGTGGCTTAGTGGTTAGCACCTCTGCCTTACAGCACTGGGGTCAGATAAGGCCATTCCCACCCATGGCCTTATCTGGCTATCAAAATCGATCCTAGTGTTTATACAGATATTATTTACTGAAGTATATTCATATACTACAGCAGTAATCCCACATAGAATATGTATTTTTTCCCTTTAAATAGCAGGTTAAATACCTTTAAAGTATGCATCTGTTCTTCTACAAATAATTTTCTCCTTTTCAAAATATCTCTGGATCGCTGCCAGACAAAGACACAGTCAATCTGCTACACAGACACAGCTTTCAGCATGTCATGGGATGGTAGAGGGTGGGGATGGGGGGATATCACAGGGCAGACAGATCTCAGAGTGGCGTTCCAAAGCCTCTCTGCTCACTACATATACCATGTGACTGTGATTGCCATCATAGTCCATGACATTGAGTATAATTATAAATCACAGCCTGATGGGGAAAATGGTAAATTCCAACATTATTCTTATATCCTGTCACAGTGGTGTATGTTTAAAAAACACACCTATTTTTACATTATTTGTGTATTAAAATAAGTTAGCAGCATACTAATAGTTTCCTTTAAAAATGTAAGTTTGTATGTTTACTGTCTTTCATTTTCTGCAGTACAATGCTACTGGAAATACATAGGATTGCATTAATACTTAGACCAATATTATAATTATGAGCGTGGAACCCAGGCCTATGTAAGCACCTACAGCAAGGGTGGAAAACTAGTCAAAGACTAAGTTAAAAAATATCTATAGATGCCACAAAGAGTCAAGTTCACCTTTTATATGTGTACCTTCAAGACGACGGTCACAACGTAATTCTGATAAACCAGCCATCTGCTTTATTGTCAGAATGGCGGACAACTGTCACAAAACTGAAATTGCTCCTTGGCGATCTCTAGCGCTAACCTAACTTAGTTCCACTCACTATTAGATCGGAGAGCTTGTTCAGCATCGATCGTCCTGTTCACGGGAGACACCAGTCTTATAAACCCTCAGCCCCTCCAAGCCCTAGCCTTATTAACGTGTCAAATCCATGTCTTCCTCCTACAGAGACTGACACCACCCCAAGATAAAAGTGATTAGAACAGGTTCTCTGTTTGGTCTGTTTGTGTTAGGAATGCTCAAAGTAATTCCCTCACGTGTGTGTACGTTAGGACACATCAATGTTTCGATTTCATATATTTCAGTGTCGAAAAAAATGACTGACAAAAGTCGGTTGACCCAAAAATTGATCCATCTTTCTCCAGAACTCAATCGATCCTTCCTTGAGGAAAGACTTAAGGGGCACATTTATCAATATTCACATAAAGTGAAAAGTAGTTTTCAATCCTTATCGCAATGATAAGGATTGAACTATTTCTCACATTTATGTACAACCCTGCACAGAAACAGCAGTTCCGAAAAACTGCTGTTTCTGTGATGTAAAAAATCATACTTACCCCCCTCTTCAGAAGCGATGTCTCCGGGTCTTCTCCTCGTTATTTTCATTCTTCAATTGTCCAGTTCCAAGAACTACACATGCGCACAAAGATCCCCGCTCTGCAACTATCGTTGCAGAGAGAGAGCGCTGAGTGACAGGGAGGGATCATGTGATCCCTCCACACATGCGCTGTCCAGCTCTGCTCTTCGGAGCTGACAGCATTGGATTTCTTCAATTCTGATAATGTACGCCAGCTTCAGCTTAACACAACAAGTTCCCGAAAAAAAGATTTTTTTCGGGACTTGTTAGATTGCGGCCAGAGCAGTCACCATACTGTTGTATGGTGACTGCTCGCAAAAACGATAAGGAGTGCAAAGCAGCAGATATCCATGATATCTGCTGCGATGCACCTTTAATAAATTTGAGTAGGAGACATCGTGGACTAATTTACACAGTAAGTGCATGATAGTGCACTACCGTTATTTCTTAAATATACCCCTAAGTCTGTTTTACTCAATCATCTCAATCTAAGAACTTGCTGTGACTATAGGGACTTTCAAACAGTCTATATCAGCACAGAAAGTGTAATCTGAGGCCTTTTCAGCTGGAGATCACGGAATATTTCCAGGAAGTCATCTTCAAGTACTTCAATCAATGCTGCAAACCGTGTTCTGCTGCATTTCAAGACATTGGGTGGATTTAACAGTGATGGAAAATGTGTTAGTTCAACCTTTGAAGTTGCGTCTTGAACAACTTTACTTTGTTGACAAAAGTAAATACACTTTGCATGAGGACAGACAGCAATTTTAACTTCCCTTGGAGAACCCAGATGCCACAGTACATCCACCATAAATGCCAAACCTACATCCCAATACGGGTCTGAGAGCATGGGGTATTCCTTTGGCTTTATTTCATGAAAGGCTTCAGAGCATCTAAAAGTTCCAAAAAACAAATAAGCACTTTACCTTTCGAAAACCACTTAACAATACATTGAAGACGAAGGTCACCATGAAGACCTTGGTCGTCAGCAATGAAATACTTGAATCGTCGGTGATTGAGAGCGTGTTAATATTATTTACTGTTCCCAGGATAGGTTTCATTTCGTGATCCAAATGCAGCTTTTAGACCCCAGTTGCTCTCGATGGATGATGCAGTGAAACGCCCAGAAGACCATGAACATTTCGGCCAGCTCTGCACAGACAAGTACATTCGCAGTTCCGACCACAGATGTCACGCCGTCTCTTGCTACTGCTGAAAGTTTCGGTAAAGGCAGATTTGTTTTAGCAAAAACCTCCATTGGAGTTTCTTTAACATCAATGTCCCATATCTTTTAATGGTAACACATCTAGGAGCTCATCATTGATTACCCAATCATTTGACACGGTCTGTTAAAATATTGCCAACGGAGGTTCATCGGGTACATCACAAGACTCGTCCAGTGCAATATTGAGATGCTCACATTTCTAAAGATCCAAATATAACTGTGATTCAACGGAGTCATTAATTTCACATAGTCTGTGCTCAATTGTGTATCATGAGAGTTGAAGGCTTGAAGTCATCTTTTTCAGATTATCGTTTTCTGGGCACAAGATGGAAACTACATCTGCGAGACACTTTCTATCAAACGTACCTTCATTGTAAGGTAATTGAGCACAGGCAACATTCCAAGCAACTTGATGTGAGGCATGTGCAGCTATCTGGGAGTGCTTGGCACATTTACGGAACCCTTGAGTTGATTTCACTTTTCAAAGTTTTTAGTTTGTGTGATCGGGAGTTCAGTAGCTTTTGAAAATTCTCCATCGATGTTAGTATGGTGTGTGTTGAAATGGTGCCAAAGAATTCTAGCGTATCAGAGTGGTCTGCCTTTGTGTTCAACAAAAAAGAATATAACATTTCCACTAAGCAAGTTCTGTGTTCTTCCTTTGTGCCTGTGCTTCATTTTACATTTTCATTCCGTGTTTAAAGAGGATTACCTTACGCTGCAACCGAAAATTTCGGACATTCGCAATCGCTATGGAGGGAACTATTGAAGTGGGGTAAAAAAAGAAAGTCATAAATGGCCTCTGTAGACCCTCTTCTGTCAATGATAATATGCAGCAATCCCTCCAAAAACAAGGGGCCCTTTTAGTCATTTTTTGTTGACCTTTCTTTCTCTGCACAGTTTTGCTGCTCTCAAAGCAATATTGACAACAAAAGAAAGGGTGCAGAGAGAGAGAGAGGTGCACTGAAGAGCGATAAAGGGGTGAAGAGCAACTGCATCTGAGATACACACACATTGACTTGCGACTGTAGTCTGTGTGTAAACTGTACTCGCTCTGGTCAGTGGTATAGGAAGATGTTATCTGCAGTGGAAATTCCAAATCCTAGCTTGAATATGAGACTCCTGGGATTCGACTGTTCACGGCTCTTCTCCCCTCTCAAACAACCCAAATGGTGTCTCATGTTCTCACTTGTAGGGGTATATTTACTAGACTGTAGGTTTGATAAAGTGGAGATGTTGCCTACAGCAACCAATCAGATTCTAGCTGTCATTTTGTAGAATGTACTAAATAAATGAAAACTAAAATATGATTGGTTGCTCTAGGCAGCAACTCCACTTTTTCACACCCGCAGTTTAGTAAATATAACGCGCAGAGTGACCTCTTTCTTACTTATTTGCATTATTTTGCACTAGGGCGTGCATGCACAGCAACAGACAAGTTACATGGTAACATAGTAACATAGTTGATGAGGTTGAAATAAGACACCAGTCCATCAAGTTCAACCTATTTTGGATCTCCTGCGATCCCTCACTTATATTTGAAATTGATCCAGAGTAAGCAACCACCAATCTGTTTCAATTGTGAAAATCCCCCCAGACCCAATATTACAGTCCTATTTTTACCCTATATCCACTACTATCCTTAACTTTAATTAACGGTCATATACCTGGATACACTTTTCCGCTAAAAATTTGTCTAACCCTTTCTTAAACATATCTATTGAATCTGCCATCACAACCTTCCCTCGTAGTGAATTCCATATCTTGACTGCCCTTACTGTAAAGAATCCCTTCCTTTGCTGGTTGTGAAACTTCCTCTCCTCTAACCTTAGGGGGTGACCGTGTGTCCTGTGTATAGTCCTTGGGGTAAAAAGTTCCCCTGAAAGTTCTCTGTATTGACCCTTAATGTGTTTGTACATAGTAATTACATCTCCTCTTAGACGCCTCTTTTCTAAAGTAAACATGCCTAAACTGGCTAACCTTTCCTCATAACTTAATGACTCCATACCCTTTATCAATTTTCTTGCCCTTCTCTAAACCCTTTCCAGTTGCAAATTATCTTTTTTATAGAGTGGTGCCCAGAACTGTACTGCATATTCAAGATGAGGTCTTACCAGCGATGTATACAGTGGCAAAATTACACTGTCTTCCCTTGCATCTATACCCCTTTTTATGCATGCCAATACTTTATTTGCCCTTGCAGCTGCTGCTTGACATTGAGCACTTTTGCTAAGTCTACTGTCTACGAGCACTCCCAAATCTTTTACCTTTTAGATTCTCCTAAATTAATTCCATTTAATTTATAGATTGCGTTCTTGTTTTTGATCCCTAAATGCATAAATAAAGTTAATGCAGCATGTTGCTTTTCTGGCCCGATACTTATTAAATTCAAGTGCCAGAGAGGTGCCTGTGGTTGCCTTATTGATATGGCCACCCCACGTTATGCCGCGAGATCTGTGATGGGATCAGAGGACTTATCCTCTCCGAAATATCTTCTCCGATGCCTGTTCCGGATTTAGTTTGTCGGAAGGGAAGACGGCCATGATCCTCACCTTGGATATATCGACAGGATCCCAAAGTTTTGCCAGGCACCAATGGTATGAAGATGTAAAGGATGTGGCTGGACACATTGGTTCTTGAGTCCATGAGCAAACATACAACAGAACATTAATGCTCACAACCAAAAATGTGTACATGGGACCAATGTTGAGACAAATATTTTAGGGGGGGGGGGGGGGGGGGTTGCGTACAACTTCAAGGGTTGCAAGAGCTGCACTAACCGGGGGTATCCCTCCCTCAATAAACCAATATGATGATAAAGGTTATGCGCTCATTGACTGGTTGTAATCATCTATACTGATATGGTGTATTACTGATCGAACCTTCAATATTAAAGAATTTACTAAACATTTACATTTATTAAAGTCTATCAGATAAAATATCACAATTTTCAGGAAAAAAAAATCCCATAAAAAGGAATGTGTTAAAATATAAAATAAATTCTAAAGTGAATTATTGATTAATAGTACATCGATAATTGGGATATGACTATCACATGGAATAACTCATACATACACCGTAGAATTACAATAAAAAACAGGTGCATAACAAACTGCACCACGTACAAAAGTGAATTTCAATCGAGATGCATTAAAACCGATATGGAGATTGATGGATATATCGATGAGTCACTAGCCAAGAGTCTACACAACGTTAACCATACTATGAATGATAATAAGTCAAAATATCAGTATCCAATAATATGACGCATGTGGCCCAATTTGCATGCAAATCTCCTGTGTGCCACGGGAGACTTATTTAGCTTTCTATATAAGATAACCAGTCACTTCTCTGTCAGATTTCTATGCCCTGGCGCTTGTTTACTACTGACTGAACGTTTGTGTATCAAACTTGGCTTTTCTGACTTCCACCCTGGTTCGAATTGATTTACTCCATATATCTTCCCTTCCGTCTATGACCTGGCTTGTCAGACTACCTCCTATGGCAATGACCTACATTTCTGACCACACTTTTGCCTCACTCTACTGCATCCAGCTATTGGGATTCATCCCTTTCTTTCTCCATAAGAGTGTAGTTTTCCTTTAACTACACCTGTACAGCATACTATGTATCCAATTCATTTGTGGTTCTGACGCATTTTATGTTGTGCAGAGGAGGAGTGTCTCTACCTTTCGTCACTCTCAATGGAGATGAATTGCTATGAGCGTATATGTGCTATCCAATAACAATTGACCACTTCCAGTGATGTGGTTCCAAAGCACAATGTGATTTAATAGCAAAAAGTAGCAGAGTAACAATCCAAATAAAATAAGTACAGCCGTTACTTAGCAGGCACCCTGGATCCAGTATTCAGTGATTCAGTCCTGAAGTCTGTGGTCAGAGAGATCGGACACTGGTCCCAGAACCCCTGATCACATTCAGGGCTGGATTAACCATAGGGCTAACTGGGCTACAGCCCAGGGGCCTCGGGCATCCAGGGGGCCCTTAAAAGTGCTCAACAACATTATTGATCAGTCGGGGGTGGGGGCGCCCCCGGCCCGATCAATGCTGCTGAGCACTTTCACTGCGGTCCTTCCCCGGCACGCTGTAGTCTCCTTACTGAGGAGATCTTGTGAGTCTCACTCTCACGAGATCTCCTCAGTAAAAAGCATACAGCGCGCCAGGGAAGGACCGCAATGCCAGGAGAAGGAGGTAAGTGCCTTGGGGGCGCCTCGGATCACGGGTGGGAGGGGGGGGGGGTGGCTCGTATCATGGGGGGGCCCTCACGGGGGAATGGAGGCCCCCTTAGCCCAGGAGCCTCCATTCCCTTAATCCGGCCCTGCTCACATTCAGTAAGTGATGCAGTGATACAGTGAAAACAATACAGATGATTTGGCCAGTTTCCATAGGTTCAGACTTCAGGAAGGTCAAGTGTAATGCAGGTCATTGGCCAGTTCAAACGATGCCATCCAGGTGTGGGGGTCAGCTCTCCAGAAAATGCATATTAATCTTCCCGCCAAGAACTAGTTCAAGCTGGTCTATTAGCATTACACAGATAATATCATTCTAATCATTTATTCCCTATCATCCATAACCAGCATATGCAAGGTGCGATCCTTTCGGCGATTGAACCGGACGTCTGCGGATAAATAGTGGATTAGAATGATACCAGACATGATATGTTTCCTGTGACCTGAACCTGAGATCTCACTAACGTGTATATAACAATATAATATTTCACCATAAACTCTGCTATATTTCAGTACAAATAACTACGTGTTGCAGCTACTTTCAATGTGAGCTAAATACAAAAGTATGTGTTCGTGTAAATGTGTGTATAAGTGTTTGCATGTGTTGCGGTTGATTACGCTCCTGGACGCCGTAGCGTGCTATTCGCATAATTTCGGACATAGACAATCGGATTGATAGATATTAATTTGAAATTACCATATCCAATTACCTGACTTCGACAGTATAGATTAAATATGTTCTAGTGTTCTTCTATGCAACAAATATTCTGCACAGATTAATGAATTAAAACACAAGGACATGGCCGGTGATTTTACTACACCTTTCAAAAGGAAATTACTGACATGCTATGTATTGCTATTTCAACTTTTTAATCTATACCAGCCACCTTTTAGTTATTTACCGGAAGATATAAGAGTTGTGTTCTCTACTGATTGATGGAAATGAGAGGAAATGTTACATTACACTTGATTTTTTTTTCTTTAAAGAGCGCTACAGTGGAAAATTAGGGTAAAATCGAGCATTGCATTTTATCTTTATCCTTAATTTATAAATTGATGAAATGTCATCTGCAAGCAGGGATGAAGGCTACTAATACCAATACATCAATTTATCTTTTTAAGTCATTAATCTTCCATGATTTCTCTGTAACTAAAACTACAGTGGAAATGTGTTATTTTCCCTGTAATATTAGTTAGTTATTTAGTTATTTTGATAAGAACCAACAGCCATAGGAGGATGGTACAATATATCTATTTTGACATGTTTAATTGGAGGATATCTTCTGTTTCTGATTATCTATCCCACAAGGGAGACTGTAAGATTTATGAACCTCACCTTATAAACCTTTTTCCATCGAATGTATTAAATACAGATTTCGCTTCTCCTTAGGGTACTTCTCCAGATTTACTGCGGGGGTGTTTGCACCATAACCTTCTTGCAATAAAGTTGATTTTTACCACCTTTAAATCCTGCAGTACTGGAGCTTCTGGATAATTCATTTAGCAGTCAGGGAATCCCTTCTTCCCGGGGCTTCTAATTACTTTTATGCTGTCAAAGAGACAGGAGAGAGATGTCTGTGAAAGTCTAGTGGTCTATATAGGTCAGATCTACCTGATACAAGGTCTAAGCACCGACATACTGAACACTGAATCTGATGCTATAATGTTATTTGTACTAATTATCTACCTAACAAGGGCTGATCCTGTCATCCCTACTGAGCAACAACATTATTGATCAACTAACATAAGTGTGGTTCAAACTGGATAATATCTTGGTTGGTTTGGGGTAACACACTCCAGTTGCCCGATATTGATTGCTACACTGCAATGCGAGGGACCAGCTCGAAATCATCATCATCATCACCATTTATTTATATAGCGCCACTATTTCCGCAGCGCTGTACAGAGAACTCACTCACATCAGTCCCTGCCCCATTGGGGCTTACAGTCTAAATTCCCTAACATACACAGACAGAGACAGAGACTAGGGTCAATTTTGATAGCAGCCAATTAACCTATTAGTATGTTTTTGGAGTGAGGGAGGAAACCGGAGCACCCGGAGGAAACCCATGCAAACAAAGGGAGAACACACAAAATTTAACTCATGACCCCAGTGCTGTAAGGCAGAAGTGCTAACCACTAGGCCACCGTGCTGCCCCAATCAAATTTGTCTACCTTGTTTTGGGTTTTCACCTAGATTTGGGCTACAGGTAAACATTAAACACAGTTATTCAGCCTTGGAAGAACATGTTTATCTATGGGTCCAGTGTGTTATAAGCTGCTTGGCCTCATTTTCATTCGCCAATAGTGATACGCGATATGTTTCAAAAACTTTAAAGGGGCTCTCCACTTTAAATTATGAATTTTACTTAATTTCCTTCCCAATTATAGTACTGGTTCAATTAGAGATTCTGTGTCGGATTATTATTATTATTATTATTATTATTATTATTATTATTATCCTTTATTTATAAGGCACCACAAGATTTCCACAGTGCCGTACAGAGTACATACAGTTTACCATACAGGATATAACAGCACAGAACAATAACCGAGTAATACCAAGACTCCCGGAGCTCCAGGCATAGCTAGAACTGTGAAGTTGGAGCAGAAGAAAAGGTATAGAGACAGGAGGGAAGATAGCCCTGCTCATAAGAGCTTACATTCTAAAGGGAGGGGGCAAACAGGCAGCAGGTACAGGGGGAGTCAGTAGGGGGGATCTAATGCAGGAGGAGTGAGTAAAGGGACAGGGGAAAGGAGAGGAGAGGAGATCAAGCATGGAGGAGGTTAGGTGGATGGCTGATAGGCTTTGAGGAATAGATGAGTTTTAAGTGCCCGCTTGAAGTTGCACAGATAAGGGGACAGTTAGATAGAAAGTGGGAGGTCGTTCCAGTGGAGGGGGGCAGCCCAGGAAAGATCTTGGATTGGTGATCAGTGCGGAGGAGAAGTGATGGTCAATGGATGTTCACAGGGAACAGAAGGGAGTGTGAATGCAGAGGAGGTTGGAGATGTATGGGGCAGTGGAGTGGAAGGGGGTCTTGTTATTGAGGGTGAGGAGCTTTAAAGGGATTTTGTAGGGGAAGGCGAGTCATGCTAAGGCAAGACAGAGAGGGGAGGCAGAAGAAGAGTGGCGGAGAGAGACATCGATGGGTCCCTACATGATTGGTGGATGGCCGGAAATATCCACCAATCAGAGTGCTGGAAGCTGTCTACTGGATGTGAGGGAGTCCCAGAACAGCCAAACCTGTTGCTCTCTAGCACACCAGGAGACCACAGGAGGGGTATACACTTCATTTGGGTCACCACAAGTTATCTGGGTTATGATTTTGTCACCAACAAAGATGGTGGGGTGTATGCATTTTGCCCCATTTTTCCATCACGGCGCACTTGTAAAATTAGCCTGGGTCAACTGCTTGCGTTTTCCACCCACACCAAAAGTTTCCAGCTGTCCCCTGTGGGAGCCAAGCAACACCAAAGGTGAACGGCAGAGCCGCCATATGTAAGCGCTGAACCCTGTTAAATATAGCAAATGGTGAGAGTCCCTCTAAAGCAGTGTTGGCTAACCTGTGACACCCCAGGTATTGTGAAACTACAAGTCCCAGCATACCCTTCCAGCAATAAGCTGCTATATATTGGCAAAGCATGCTGGGACTTGTAGTTTCACAACACCTGGAGTGTTACAGGTTAGCCAACACTGCTCTAAAGTATTATTATTGGGAAGGAAGTGGATTCAGTAAAATTCATAGTAAGAGTGCAAAGCCCTTTTAATGTGTTTCTGTCCCTTACACAAGAAGGCTAAGGTTTAATATCAGTTCACAAAATGCCTGGCTACACAGTAAGTAGGTACACTTTAATATGTCCAAAGCTTACATCTCATGGCTCTTATGTGACATGACAGCATTATGTTAATCTGCAGAGACAAACCGCCTAAATTCCTAGGTTGACTTTCGTATATTGCAATCCAGTTTGGGCTGTGTCAGGGAGATGAAGAACAGCTGGAGAGAGAAGGGATATCTGCTGAGAGTCTTCCTTACCGACTGCTGGTTCTCTGCTGCCCTCTAGGGATAACTGCTGGTATTACATATCAGAATACATTATGTCGTCTGTAATTTTGAAACCCAATTGCGGAATAAAACGTATGCACAATATGTGTTGCACAATTTTTCAGTCCATAACGGTCCTGTACTTAAACAAGAAGGATTCCAGTAGAAACTTCACATTATTTTAACTATTTCCCTTAACTTTGTTTAGTATACTTTGTAGTTCATTAGTAGTATTTTCTAATAACTGACTTTTATAGATTGTATATTAATTTTATATATAATCTGCACATTTGTATATACAGATTCCCTAATTTGGATATTGGCCCCCTCTTATCCTCCACTTTCAATGCACTTATGTAAAGCAACCCCTCTTCCTTGATTTTGACTGTAGGTGAATGGCTCAGATCAAGTATCAAAAGAAAGTTAGCTTTCCTTAAATTACTAATTGGTGTAAATGTTACTCATGTCTGTGGGCAGTTTTAAGTGTTTAACAACATTGCTGTCTTACCTGCACAGCTGCACGCTGATTGCTATGTTTGTATCTTGAGCCATGCATGGCTCTCCATTAAAACCCAAATTTAGATTTCTGCCAAGCAGGCGTTTGATCCCAGCTTGATTGCCTAAGTCCCCTCAAACAAAGGGCACATGGTCACATCATGTTGTGGTGTGCCATGGTGATGTACCTCCCAACGTACATCACCTACTATCAGTGAGTCGGGACAAATGCGCCAACTGGCAGGACAATGCCCTCAAATCGGAAATGTCTCACCTATATCGAGGACAGTTGGTAGGCACACTCCTAAAAAGGCTGGCAGCATAATAAATGCTTACAAAGACGACAACATGAAATGGAAGAACACTGTGACTCAGGGAATTAAGCATTTGGTCTAAGCTGTGAGTCAGAAAGAGTTGTAACATGCATTAACCAACCTGCAGTCAACGGAACTGGATCTGGATATCCTCTGAACACCTGGACTGGATCAGGACTCCTTTTGGACACCTGCACTGGATTTGGACTCGTGCTGGACAGCGGGGCTGGATCTGGACACCCTGTGAACACTTGGCTGGGTCTGGACTCCCTCTCTGGTACTGGTAGTTTGCTCTCTGATACTAGCAGCTTACTCTCTGACACTGGCAGATCCTCCTCTGGAATTGTCAGTTCTCGCTCTGATACTGGCAACTCCCGCAGTGATTTTGGCAGCTCTCTCTAGTAACCTGGCAGTTCTGTCTGTTAGACTGGCAGCTCTTTTTATTGGTGGCGCTCTACATAACTTCTCTCTCTGGTGCCAAACTCCTCACTAGTGGCAGGCTCTGATTTCTTTCCTCTCCACTTCTCCTGCATGCAGCGAGGTGTAGCTTCCAGAACTTCAGGAGGGATTGGACTGCCCCAAGTTGTGGCTCCTCTTCCCCTGTCTCTACATTCCCAGGGTCCCAGCTTCCCAGAACAGTTGAGGACTGGTTACGGGGTTTCACACTTTCACTTAAGCGGTATTTTATATGGCATTGCGCACTTGCCCATGGTGCCCATTGAATGTTCACTGAGGTGGCCTAGTTAAGTTTAATAAAGTGTTATTATATCATTCTGAGACTTAATCAGGGGAGTAATACCAAAGTTCCACCTCCAGCCCCCATGCAACCACTCTGGTATATAGAGGGGAAGAGGAGTAGGCTATTGACATTGTCAGTCATATCAGTGCAATTACATGACTGTGCATCAGAAGATGAAGATTGAAGATTGATGAAGATTGAAGACTGTTATTGGAGAAACTTTGTTTGTTGAAATTTCGGAAGCTAGTACTGCACAACTGGGAGGGTAGGGGGGAGAGGGCACGTTTATCACCAAGGTATGTTTGAACAAACATATTTTTTGGTCCACTGGTCTTTTACATGCCCCCGTCACTGACATACAGTGGAAGAAGCCATTTTTTAGTCTGAACATATATGTATGTCAATGCGACCTTACAAATCTCTGCGAACTAATGACATCACAAAGGCACTGGCTCCTCCAATGGGATGCTGTGATCGGCTATCTCATATTACAATATCGTTCCTACTGATACCATGAGTAGGTGTGAAACCATTTGTGCACAGATAGGAGAGTTACCAATTTTTCTGGAAAAAATACCAACCTTCTTAAATATTTGTGCTTATTGATAACACTGACATCACCATTTTTACCTGGCTAGCTGGGTAAAATACTGGCAAAGTGGCAAAGCTAACAGATAGATAAAATCATGCGAATGCTACTTGTGAATCATTTCAGCTCTGCCAGGAGCTGACACAGTCATAAGTTTCCTGGTTAAATACTGTGTAAACTTAGTTGCAGTAAACAGGGTGTGAAAGAACATTGAAATCAAAGACAAGTCATATCACTATCGGCTCATTAAAATGTCATTTATTTACTGTCTCCTTATAATTACTGTGCTAGAAACTGATATTAAAATCTGCATTAATCTTTTCCGTGCTGTATAATTTGTATGTAAATAAAGCACCAATCGCACTCAGACAGCTCAAGCTTATTATTTTGTACTTTCAGAAACTGTTTTCATTTATATCTTTTCATCTTACCTTCCAGGCAGGTTCCCCAGAAGTTCCCAACTCTGCACGACTTTGTCAGCTCTCCACAAACCTGCCTCCCGGAGCTTGTCCCCGCGTCAGCTTTGCAACGCCGCTAAAAGGGGAGCTATGTTAATAAGTTAAAGCAACAAATGTGTTGTTTTTTTTCCTTTACAATAATCACTGTGGCAGGCTATAAGTAGAATCTTGGTAAAAAAACATTTTCCGTGTTTGTTTCTTTGAGGCTGCTTTTAATCATTGATGATTATGGATTACCCTGGCGACCACAGTCGCCTGGCACATGATGTTGTGAGCAGAGAGGCTTTGGAACGTCCCTCTGAGCTCCGCCTGCACTGAAACATCCTCCTTCTCCACCACTCTGCCATCACATGACATGCTGAGAGCTGTGAGTCTGTGTCTGTGTACCATACTTACTGTGTCTGTAGCTGACAGCCATTTATGCAAACCAAAGATCTTTTGAAAAGGAAATAATTTTTTTTTTTTAGGAGCATAGCTAATAAAAATCATATGCATGCTTAAAACTGACTTACCTTGCTATTTAAAGAAACAAACATATTCTATGTGGGATTGCTGCTTTATTGACCATCAGAAGCAAATGTGCCTTGTGTATTAATTAATAGCTTTTTATCTTCAATTTATATTTCTATTAATATTCAGTAGCAGATGGTATACAGCACACAGAACCAGCATGTATGGTAGGTACATTGCTATATGCTTGGCCAATGCAAATGGAAACAGCGCCTCTAGTGGACACATTTTCATGTAAGAATTTTAAGTAATTATAATTAATAACTTCTGAACAGAACATCTCTTAACCATTGGAATAAATGTGTTCTATTGACCAAGAAATATTTTATAAAATATATTATTGGGTGCAATTTATGAACGTGGAAACTTTTGCAGACGAAGCACTATTGCTCTTAATTCCTGCTTTGTGATGTAATTCACTATTTTTGAGAGGTTGCACCCATTTGTTTGGTCAAGCCCATGGATTATCCTGGCAAAATAGTATCAACTGCGGAAGGAGCTAATTAGGACGTTCAGAGATAGGACTGTGGAATTTGGGATTTCCTTAAAATGCCAATTTAATGGGTTCATAGCAAAGAGGATTGAAAGCTAGATGTAAGGAAATCTTACCGGACAAGGGGAAGCATTAGGAAGAGATTACGTTTAGGACAAACCTCCCTGTTGATAGTAGGTAGGTGATGGGTTTACGTGGGAAGGGTAGTGGTACGATGGGCACAGGACCTATGGCTTTCTGTTAGATGGAGAATGCCCACTCCCTAAGTTTATTGAGAACAGCAGACAAGATTCTGGCAGTGATTGGTGGATCTCCTTGTGTATGTGAAGCAGAAGTCAATCAGTGGTTTTGTTCACCGGTCGCAGGTTAGCGAGGTTCCGGCGGGTTTGAAAAGTGGAGATGTTGGCTATAGCGACCAATCAGATTCTAGCTGTCATTTTGTAGAATGTACTAAATAAATGGTGACTAGAATCTGATTGGTTGCTATGGGCAACATCTCCACTTTTGAAACCCTCCGGAAACTCGCAGCTTGATACATTTACCCCCTGGGGCTTATAAATTGGAAGTATATAGTAAACAACCCACATAGACCTATCTACTTCTGTGATGTACGTTCTGTACAATTAATTAACATTATATTTTTCTGACTACCGTATTTTTAATCGCCAGACAAAATTTGGTCCTATTTTTACTGACATATTAGTAAATTGACTGACCATTGACAAGCAAATATTCTGCATCCATTGCACATCACAAAACTTCCGCCACACGTTAATATAATCATTGCGCATTTCTTAATAAATGGACACCATTAAGCATTTAAAGGCGGTTAGTTTGGTCCAGCAAGGGTTAAGTAGTTCAGTAACATGAAAAATGTATTTCTTAAAACATGTCATTATTCCCTTTAATATTGGTGTTTGCTCAGCCACATTGAGAGAGAGGATCAAACACACAGCCTGCACTGTAAATCCTCCTCTGAAGTTAGGGATTAAAAATTCATAGCTGGGGAGATACTGTTATGTTCATTAGTATCACCATGGGAATTAGGACTATTGGGAACACTCTGCAGGGGACAGATGTTAACTCATTGCACGTACCTACCAGCAGATTTATTTTATGAAAGCACCTAATTTATGCACAGTATAAGGCAACTATATGATCACAGTATACATATTAGGCGTGTGCCCACTTTCTGCTTTTGGGGCAAGCCTTGGTGATGTGCACGACTATTTATGGGATGGGAGATAGTGATATGAATGTCCCACTCTCGCTTCTTGTACCCCTTACATTGGCTCACCCCCATGTGTCAGCCGTCTGTCTGCCCCTTTCCCTTTAGATTGTAAGCTCTTGTGACCATGGCCCTCTTCCCTCCTGTTCTCATTACCTATAACATTGCACCTCCTGCTCTGCCCATTGACTCTACTCCTCCAATGTCTTTGCACCTCTTTCAGTGGCTCTAAACTAGAGATGCTCACTGACCCCCATGAACTGGTTTTGGTTTTGGTTTTGGATCTGGATTAGCTTCGTGTTTTGGTTTTGGCCAAACCGTCCTCATGTGTTTTATTTTTGGTTTTGGATTTTTTTAAGAAAAATCCTAAAATGTGCTAAAATCACATATTTTTGCTCTTTTTTTGTTCCTACATTATTATTAAACTCAATAACACTAATTTCAAGTCATTTGCAGTCAGTTTTGACCACCTCACAGGTCACAATATTATTTACATACACTTTCGGACAAAGACTGCAGCGACCTGGCTGGATGGAAAGCGACAGAGCAATGACACAAACACACGGCAGTTCCTGGCACATCTAGGACACATTGGCACACAGCAGTGGCAGAAAAGAAAAATAGTGCAGGATGGAATTGTCCTTGGGCACTCCCACCCTCCCAGGAGTTGTCCTTGGGCCTGTGCTCCCTCCCACCCCCCGCTATGTTGGATCTTAAAAAGGAATTAAAAACTCGCGAGATCCGATGACGTTTTGCCTCGTTTTCGATTCCGAGGTCGCGTGAGAGTACCGAGCCGGCTCGGATCCCCTAAGATCAGGTGTGTTCGGTTCTCGAGGAACCGAGCCTGAGCATCTCTACTCTGAAGCCGTTAGCTGCACCCACACTAATGGGCACAGGTTTCAGCCTGCGCTGAATATACCCCTTGTACCCCAGTAGCGGTGTTGAGAATTGTATTGTTATTCGTTTACTGTATTGTATTGTTATACCATGTACTGTCTTGTTTGCTCACTGTACGGGGCTGCGGACCTCATGTGGCGCCCTATAAATAAAAATGAATAATAGTAATAATAATAATCCCATCAAAATTAAAAACTTTCCTTCAAAGTCCTACCAACTTCACTAGGTCCTAGTGCACCAGCCCACGGCTGCTTGTGCTGTTTGTAGATGGCAGGTCCACTTTAAATATTGCACTTCAGACTAAGTCCCGTATGTATTTCTATAGTGTGCTGTTCTCCCTGCTGGCACCATACGAGATACTGAGAACTGCTGATTGTCAAGTGCCCCCTGGCTCAGCTGTCACAGATTGCTCTAGAGACAGATATCTCTTCAGGCCCTGATAACGGTGGTATTCAGGGACGTCTGGGGGAAGCAGCACTTCAAGTAACACTCTCGCGTCAAGAACGTTCTCAGACCGCAGCCTGCCATGTAAGGCCTCTCAACCCTACTGACTTCCAGCTTACGTCTCCGGCTCGTTAGAGCTCTAACATATTCTCGGGCCGCGCGCAGTCTCCGAGCCGCGAATGGAAAATCACTTTGTGCTAGGAGCACGCCGGGACTTTGAAAGTCTATTGTTCGCCTCCTTTTATCTTCCATGCAACCATAGCAATGAAAACCTGTCTCCAAGAACTGGAAAAAATGTAAAGATAAGTGAAGCACAATAGAGTGGAGGGGATAATCTCCCGGCTTGGCTATTTGCTGCTGATTTAATGCGCTGCAGTGATTAGAAATCATTGGAAAAAAAGAAAGTTTGTTATGCTTAAAAGGGGATTATTATATGAAAGTGGAATTATTTTAGGGTAGCACAGTGGCACAGTGGTTAGTATTGCTGCCTCACAGCACTGGGGCCAAGGGTTCGGTGCCACCCATTGGACGTATCTGTGTGGAGTTTGCATGTTCTATGTGTGGCTAGATGGTGCTTGTAGTTCTCCAAGCACCAGCACGCTGCTTCTACAAGGACCAGCATGTCCATGGGCAGCATGGTGGCTTAGTGGTTAGCACTTCTGCCTTACAGTACTGGGGTCATGAGTTCAATTCCCGACCATGGCCTTATCTGTGATGAGTTTGTATGTTCTCCCCGTGTTTGCGTGGGTTTCCTCTGGACACTCCGGTTTCCTCCCACACTCCAAAAACATACTAGTAGGTTAATTGACTGCTATCATATTGACCCTAGTCTGTGTGTGTGTATGTGTGTGTGTGTTAGGGAATTTAGACTGTAAGCTCCAATGGGGCAGAGACTGATGTGAGTGAGTTCTCTGTACAGCGCTGCGAAATTAGTGGCGCTATATAAATAAATGGTAGTGATGATGATGTCCAATCAGTTAATGGTGACCATGACTTCCTGGGACCTAAAGTCCCACACCCCAAAACTCATATTTAATTTTAGTAACTCTTACTCATTACCCCATCCCCTACTACCCAGGGGTTTGGAAAGTGCCCTAGTTCCAGTCAGCACAGGGCTGCTTTTTCCCAGGGGGAAGGGGGGGCTGCACTTTTTTTACAGGACCGGTTCCCCCCACCACCCTTTTAGCAGTAACCGACCTAGGCTATATGCATTGGTTCTGGTAACAACCTTATGGGTAGATTTACTAAGCTTTTCATAAAGGAAAATGGGGGTGTTGCCCATAGCAACCAGACTCTAGCCAACATGTTCTAGAATGTACTAGATAAATGATAGCTAGAATCTGACTGGTTGCCATGGGCAACACCCCCACTTTTCCTTTTTAGAAGTTTTAGAAAGTCTACCTCTTGGTTATGACATTATTGGAGTTTATCTGGATAAAAAAAAAGTAATTTCTCATTAAAAAATGGTAAATGTAAATGGGAGTCACAACCCTTCTCAGGCATAAAACGAGAGGGGTGCTATGTCGTACCTCCTAAGCGTCCCGATTTATGCAGTCCCGGTTTTCTATCAGTTCGCTATGTCATACATAACAGTAAAGAACTTTGCAGTGTAATAAACTTTCCCAGCAGGAAATACACATGACACACTGTGCGGTGTTTTAAGACATGTGAATGAGTTCTCTGTACAGCGCTGCGGAATTAGTGGCGCTATATAAATAAATGATGATGATGATCACGTTATTAACATGCAATGAGCGGATCTGGATCAGGTAACTCAGTAAACTGTAATTCCTGACCAGGCCGGCTGTAAAACATTGTTGTATCGGAATAAAGCTCTCTTGTCCGAGAGGCTGTCTTTTATCAAACTGGAGACAGATGGCCGCACTTGTCCTGCTGAGTGACTGGTATTTTTTACAGCTGATAGCAGCTGATAAACTTTCAAGAGTGAATGACTGGATGCTGCAGTAGTAAATAAATAGCTATATACTGCACAATATCTTGATTGTAGTAAAGCTAATACAACACAAGACACAATAGTGTCAGAACCCCCTACATCATTATTCGTCTTGATCGAGCCTGAGGATTCATCACGAGCACTAAGTATATTGCCTACTTGTAGTGTGAGTAGGCCTTTGATGCGGTATAATCGCTGAAGGCACCCACCGTTGATCTCCCTTCCAGTCGATCCTCCAATTAGTATAGCGATCCTCTGACATTGCGCCACCCGGTCAACGCCAAAACCCTGCTGTGTTGTCTGAACTTCCTCCAGAACCTTGAAGTTAAAATCCATTGTTCAATGATATATGGACAATCCACTGAAGTTTCAGTTATAAAGGAAAATACTGCACTCCCCCACTTCCCATTACAGACAGCTGAAGCGTTAATCCACATGTATAGGACAGTCTGCTGATGGAATCTACTATGGGTCAAAAAGATGAAACTGCAATCAGTTGAGAAGTTGTGGTACTACTGGCCCTACTCCTGTCTATGGATGAATCAATCCACTCGGCAAGTTATGTAAGCTGAAGAAGTAATTGTATCTTCCGCACTAGAAAATTCCAAATAAATGTGTATACTAAATATAAGTTATAATCAAACCCATTTTTCTGAATACTGGCGCCTAACAGGTTATCCTAAATAACAAATTAATATAATTACAAACCAACAAGGGTGCTGCTTCCTTTAGTATTATATCGTAATGTACTGAAAAGAAAGAAAGAGAAAGAATACTAACTAGGGAAGGCACACCTCAAATACGTGGTAGAAATATCAACTACATAGGATTAATACTATCAAGACGGTATTAATCCTATGTAGTTGAAATTTCCACCCCGTATTTGAGGTGTGTCTTTTCAAGTCTGCTGAGCTGTCAGTCACTCTGTGTAGAGGAGTAATAGAGAGCATGACAGATACATTGAGTTAAGTATAAGCTCTCCAGTTACTTCATTTAGATTATTCAGCTCAATAACACCTTTCCTATACATTAATGTCAAATTGTGGTTTTAGTTATGGTAATAGAGCACATCTCCATAGAATTAACTGACTTGGAGGTGCAGTTTGTGATTGCCCCCTTTATCTAATGGACCAAACAGTTTTAATTACTGCAGGCGGTTGCTCGTGTGATTTGTGCACGCTATAGGAGGAAACGCATTACTAATTCAAATGGGTTCTCACAATGAAGAATCTCATTATCGACCTTGCACATTTCAGTAACTACTGAGTCATATGTAGATAGGACTCTGCTGCGTCCTATCTTCACACGTAGCGCGCGGGTGACGTCTATCGTAGAGGTGGCAGGATGTCTGCACACGTGATAAACAGTTTTTGATGAATTCTGCATTGATTTGAGTTTAAGATTTTAATGGGGAAATAAATTCCACAAAAAATAAAGCACAGGTATTTAGTGGGTACACCACGTTGATGATACTCACACACTGAAGGAAACGTGCTCCAGATTTACCTCAGAAGTAGTCTGGATGCAAACAGAATCCAAACTAATAAAGCTTAGCCAAAGAGCAGTGTGGTTCAGAGCAAAGATCGTGCAAAGATAATGCGGAACAGTGCTTATTATCAAGGTCTTTGTGTGTCGTCGCAGTACGAGAGATTGGAGGATTTAGCGATAGGATGGCTCATTTACAAAGCTGCAGAATCGTGCGGCTGCTGCGCAAATGACGCTTTGTGATGACATAGGCCTAATTCATACTTGTCAACTCTCCCTGAACGCCAGGGAGACTCCCTGAAATAGGGGTGATCTCCCGCACTCCCTGAAGAGTCTGGCATTCTCCCTGATGCTGAGCCAGTACAAGACGTGGTTGGCTTCACCATCTGTGGCATGATGACACAGTTCAGAAATTGTGTCCTATGTCCATGTATTGATGGCTATGGAGGTGGCCATTTTCATGGAGACCAAGATTTAATCAAAGACTGACAGGTAAGACAACATGACTTCAGTAATGGAGACAGAAATGTAAAAGACACTTTAGTCTCTAGAGATTCATTAGCTTCTTTTCTTTAACGCATAGTTGCCTACTCTCCCGGAATGTCTGGGAGACTCCCGCATTTCTGGGAGACCTCCCGGGCTCCCGGGAGAACAGGGCAACCTCCCGGATCTCGCCCCCGCAGTAGATAAGTGGTGGGGGTGGGGCTTAATGAAGCAAATATCGTGTCATCTTAGGCCAGCCCCATGCTGTAATTGCCCAAAATTGTGACAATTGTTTAGGGGGTGGGGCCAAAATGATCAAATTCATCAAGCCCCGCCTCCGCACACCCACCTCCCCCGGAATCTCCCAGAAGCCAGCGAGGAAAAGTTGGCAAGTATGGCCTATTTTCACAGGAAGTTCATGGACAGACATGTTAAGATGGTGCAGGCAGTATAGCGAGGGATCATGTGAGGTCAGGGACACTGGCAGGCAATGCAGGTAGGAACAAACTCAGGACTCTAGCGCAGGCAGGTCCTACAGGTAGGAAGAGGCTGATATCTGAGGCACAGCCGTGCAAGAGAGTGATGAACAAAATGAGGTCAGAGGTACAGACAGAGTCACACAATGCAGTTAGAAACAACATGATATCATGGACACAGCAAGGCGATATACTGTTGTCAGAAGCCAGTTACGGTCAAATAAGGCAAAGGGCTGATAATTGATCAATACGGTTCTGCTCATAATGAATTTATGGCGATAATATTACATGTGAATCACATTGGCTGAGCTGCAGGCTACTGAACAACCTGAATGCCAATCGCAGCAGAGGAAAGACAAAGCAACTCACCAGAATTATTCACAATGATAAAGCCAGCTTTAGGGAACAGGATTTTTATGTCTTGGATGAATTTAGGAAAAGGTTACTCAGGATTAATCTCAGCCACAGGGTCCCAGGTATAACAGAGTGTCCAACTTGACATGTAGTACAGGGCTGCTACAGTTTTCTGCTTCAATCTTCGCTCCCTATATTAAATGACTCTACAGAGTTTGCTGCAGCAGGTGTTTATAAGGAAAGGAGCGAGCCAGGGAGCATGCAGCTTCCTCCAATGTGGCCATAGAAAAATATAACAATACCAGCATGTCCAGTTGGCTTAGGTGGCTTATGCTCACCCCTCCATTTTAAACATCACATCCTTGTGACAACTGATGACAAAAATAGTTAACATTTATTTTTTTCGATGACACTTATTTTACTTGTGAATCACACAATTTACACCACTTCAAATGATAAAAACAACGTACGTGTCATTATTAAATCACCACCGTGCAGAGCACATAGACGGAGTTAGGATACATGATGTTCTAACATAACTATTCTACTAGAGAACTCCAATACATCTCTCTGCTAGCGAGCAGTGCGAGGAAATGCCTCTTCCTGTAACAAACAAGAACAGAGTAGAGTACCAGCAACAGCTATTGATATGTATGACTTAATAGACTCAATGTCTACGGAGGACACAAGAGTTTTATTCCTTAGTAGAGAGAACGTGTTTTTTCTAATTAAAATGCCCCATTGCTGAAACAGTAAAAGACGAGGGGTGAAAAGTCTTTGGGCACCAAGACGTGAACAGCCCTAGGCTGAATCAGGAATAGCAGCACAATCTCCTGACAATCCAGACACTGTCCTCCACAGGAATAGAGTTTATGGATGAATGTTGTACAGGGTTCTCAACAGTGCTGGCAACATCAACCAGTGTGAGTGCCCCACGATGAATTTAAGTTAACTGGGTTATAACTTGTAAGTTGCAGAAACAAATAGTAAACACTGCCAGGCTACCTAGCAGAAGATTCATTGCTGGAGTATGAAAAAGGAACACCACAGTCAAACATAATAATGGCAAGTGTATGGGTCTACCCTGGCAGATTATTATTATTATTATTATTAATTTTTATTTATAGGGCGCCACAAAGTATCCGTAGCGCCGTACAAGGACAAATAATGGCACAGTACAAGGTGAAACAGCACAGTACAAGTAACAGTAAGCACTATAACTCTGGAGGCTCAGGCATGAAAGAGAGGGAGGGAGGGGAAAAGTGAGTACAGGCAGGTAACTATGGCCCAAGAGGGTGGGCACGGATGACAGGTTGAGAGTCACTGAGGGGAGCGGAGAGAAGCGAGAGGAGACAGAGGGCAGAGGGACTGAGAGGAGGTGAACTGAGTAGCTGGAGAGCGCAGTTAAAAGTGATGGAAACAGGAGGTAGGAGAGCCCTGCTCAAAGGAGCGAACAATCTAAAGGGAGGGGAAGACAGACAGACACATGGATGAGACGGGAGAGACGGAGATGGAGTCAAGGAAGGGGGAGAAGGGAAGAAGGGATGAGAAAGAGAGGAAGCCGACCAGTGGGGCAGATGTACGTTTTTACGCTTCTCAACACATCCCATATCTTCTGAAAAGAACACTGACCGATGTATAATGTACTATCCATAATCCAAGTTTCCATATACCTCAGGATGGCTTTATCCTGCGTAGATGTTGCCTTTGGTACACCAGATACTCTCATACAGACTCTACATATCATTCTTCTTGATGCTTCTCTGTCAGTACCAGCTGTCATAGACCGGACTGCCTCCAACACTCAGCAGCCACTGATTGTTGGACTCCCCAATTAGAATCCTTAACAGAACCCAGCTGGGCTCAGGCTAGAGATCACGTAACACCTCTCTCAGGTGTCACCACTAACCTCCAGTACTGGTGACACCAATCAAATAACGCGTCCGTGTACATTATTACACAGTACTTGCTGTTCCAACAGTGCCAACATCTTCGTGTACCTTATCGCACCCTACGCGCTGTTCAGACAGTTCCAACACATCCGTGTACCCCAGTACACACTACACGCTGCACAGGCAGTGCCTACAAACTAATGTGTACTCCGTTGCATGTTACCAAACCCCCACACCTCGTGTACTCAGCTGTATCCTCAGCCTTGTGCCTACAGTGGGAAACACCTCAGTGTATTTCGGTGGGACAACCTCCCAGTTCTGGAGGAAGACCTCCAGAACAGAACTATGGGACATGTCACCAAGGAGTGTTTACATACAACCGAGTCTGTCACTTACCTCATCCAAAGGTCACTCCAAGACTTCTGGCGCCAATGACCCCTCCACCAACCCCCACATCTAATCAAGAGTGTGATGTCAGTTTCAAGCCTGTGCAGTTTGTGGTAAGGTCCAAAACCTCGCTGTAGGCAAAGTGACCAATACAGTCCCACTCAACATCCAACACAGATTGGGCGCTGATGAAAACCACTTTCTCTACCAGGGGTCCCACTTCCCAGGTGGACAAGGGCACCTTGCCTGTCATGTAGAAAGAGTCTTCTACAGTTTGCAGGGTATAAGATGTAATGAATTAATAGTAGTTTGTGTAAGAAAAATAAAGGTACCAGTCACTTTGAATTTTGTTCAATGCTTTAATAATAGATAGGGACACAGGAAAGAAATCCTCAAAGATATCTCAAGATTGTCTTTTTTACCAACCCGAGGACTGCATCACCAGTTATTTATATAGCGCCACTAATTCCGCAGCGCTGTACAGAGAACTCACATCAGTCTCTGCCCCATTGGAGCTTACAGTCTAAATTCCCTAACATACACACACAGACAGACAGACCAGGGTCAATTTGATAGCAGCCAATTAACCTACTATATATGATTGTGAGAGGAAACCGGAGCACCCGGAGGAAACCCACACAAACACGGGGAGAACATAAAAACTCCTCACAGATAAGGCCATGGTTGGGAATCAAACTCATGACCCCAGTGCTGTGAGGCAGCAGTGCTAACCACTAAGCCACCATGTATATTTACTAAACTGTGGATTTGAAAAAATGGAGATGTTGCCTATAGCAACAAATTAGATTCTAGTTACCATTTGTTTAGTACATTCTACAAAATGACAGCTAGAATATGATTGGTTGCTATAGGCAACAACTCCACTTTTTCAAACCCGCAGTTTAGTAAATATACCCCCTGTACTGCCCATATAGCCAGAGAAAAAAACATCCTTCACCCAGGGTTAGGTGCAGCAAATTTTGTATACCTTTACTCAGGAGAACTAGTTAATTAAATTTAATTTCAAAATTACTAGAATTGACCAATTCTTTAAAAAAATGTTTACCCATTTTTTTTTAATCTAAAGCAAATAAAATGAAGATATAGTTATTTATTTGAAGGTACTAACAGACATGGGGGAAAAAAAACAATATAAAATATGCTAATTTGCTTGGACATACTAAACAAATAAATTCCCAGCGAAACTGACAAATCTAAAAAACATAAAAAATCAGTCTGGTCAAAAATCCACCTAGTCAATAAGTAGTTAAGGTAACGTCTACACTCAAAACAAAATAACAACATGGTTTGGGGTGATAAGGAGGTAATATATATATATATATATATATATATATATATATATATATATATATATATATATTAGATATTGTGCTGCAGCCTTTAGAAACATAGAAATCTGCTAATCACAGTGAGAGCTTCTGAGTGTACTTCCCTCTACATTAAGATCACAATCTTCTGCCTCAACTTTTTCAAACCACATCCCCAGCTCCCGATAGCCTGTGTCATAAAACCCATCCAGCGGGTATCATGTTTCCTGCTTGTGGCGCCACTTAAAAAAGATGGAGAACAACCGAGAGGCATCGTGGATTTCCAGAAATCAGACAGAGGGTGAAGCAAGAGAGTTATACTATCACATTCTCCCATTACTAACCAGATAATTACACATTTATTGGATGATTGCTCACTAGTGAGGTTTAAATCAATAGATTTCAAATAAAAGGAAAAATATTGTACCCCTGTTACTGAATATCTCATTGGTCAGTGCATACAATATGCATTTTATTACTATTGTTGTCGTTTATTTATAGAGAGAGGGCCTGATTCATTACCAAACGCAACACGTTCATGATGTGTTTTATATATAACAATGAGCGGATGTGAAGATACCTCTGGTGATGAATACGGGTCTAGGTCCGCTCTGCTCTAACAGACAGACACTGCAGGATATGTAGAATACATATGTAGAATGTCAAGTCACAAAAGAACAGACAGAGAAAAATAAAAACTATTCAATTAATGTCACCTGTTAACAATAGTCATTAATGACCAAACTTTAAAAAGGAAAAAAACAGGTTGTTTTTTCACCACCCATTAAATACATTTATTAGGATGTAATTAATGTCTACAGTACATAAAATACATGTTTTACAGTTGCTCCTTATTGCAAACACATGTTCTAGCAGCATGTTCAGCCATCATCACTAATAATCGGCACTTACACTGGACCGTAGATAGTGCAAATAATTCGCCTGACTATCTTGTAACTTAGAGATGCCCTAAGCTTGAATTGGATGCTGCTATGTGCGCTGGAGCCTGGCACACCCTAACTGTACATTGACTACATGCATACACCAAGTCCAATCCGCACCTTAAATCGTAGGGACATAAAGTCATTCACATTAATCCCTGTACTATTGGAGCTTAGTCTAAATTCCCTAACACACACACTAGTGTTAATTTTGGCAGCAGCCAATTAGCCAATCAGTATTAGAGATGCTCGGGCTCGGTTTTCTCAAAACCGAGCCCACCTAAACTTAGAGGATCCGAGTAGGCTCGCGAGCCGGCTCAGTACTTTCGTGCGTCCTCGGATCTGAATCGAGCCAAAACATCATTGTTGCGTTGTCAGATCTTGCAGGTTTTGGATTCCATAAGCACCTCCCTCCCCAGGAGATTCAGTGCCATTGCTCACACAGAAACAGGGGTAGCAGTGTTCTTGTCACTCTCCATTCTCCACTGACATTGCTCAGTGCCATTGCTCATACAGAAATAGGGGTAGCAGTGTTCTTGTCACTCTCCAGTCTCCAGAGACATTGCTCAATGCCATTGCTCACACAGAAACAGGGGTAGCAGTGATCTTGTCACTCTCCATTCTCCAGTGACATTGCTCAGTGCCATTGCTCATACAGAAACAGGAGGGGTAGCAGTGTTCTTGTCACTCTCCATTCTCCAGTCACATTGCTCAATGCCATTGCTCACACAGAAACAGGGGTAGCAGTGATCTTGTCACTCTCCATTCTCCAGTGACATTGCTCAGTGCCATTGCTCATACAGAAACAGGAGGGGTAGCAGTGTTCTTGTCACTCTCCATTCTCCAGTGACATTGCTCAATACCATTGCTCACACAGAAACAGGGGTAGCAGTGATCTTGTCACTCTCCATTCTCCAGTGACATTGCTCAGTGCCATTGCTCATACAGAAACAGGAGGGGTAGCAGTGTTCTTGTCACTCTCCATTCTCCAGTGACATTGCTCAATGCCATTGCTCACACAGAAACAGGGGTAGCAGTGATCTTGTCACTCTCCATTCTCCAGTGACATTGCTCAGTGCCATTGCTCATACAGAAACAGGAGGGGTAGCAGTGTTCTTGTCACTCTCCATTCTCCCGTGACATTGCTCAGTGCCATTGCTCATACAGAAACAGGAGGGGTAGCAGTGTTCTTGTCACTCTCCATTCTCCAGTGACATTGCTCAGTGCCATTGCTCACACAGAAACAGGGGTAGCAGTGATCTTGTCACTCTCAATTCTCCAGTGACATTGCTCAGTGCCATTGCTCATACAGAAACAGGAGGGGTAGCAGTGTTCTTGTCACTCTCCATTCTCCAGTGACATTGCTCAATGCCATTGCTCACACAGAAACAGGGGTAGCAGTGATCTTGTCACTCTTTATTCTCCAGTGACATTGCTCAGTGCCATTGCTCATACAGAAACAGGAGGGGTAGCAGTGTTCTTGTCACTCTCCATTCTCCAGTGACATTGCTCAATGCCATTGCTCACACAGAAACAGGGGTAGCAGTGATCTTGTCACTCTCCATTCTCCAGTGACATTGCTCAGTGCCATTGCTCATACAGAAACAGGAGGGGTAGCAGTGTTCTTGTCACTCTCCATTCTCCCGTGACATTGCTCAGTGCCATTGCTCATACAGAAACAGGAGGGGTAGCAGTGTTCTTGTCACTCTCCATTCTCCAGTGACATTGCTCAGTGCCATTGCTCACACAGAAACAGGGGTAGCAGTGATCTTGTCACTCTCCATTCTCCAGTGACATTGCTCAGTGCCATTGCTCATACAGAAACAGGAGGGGTAGCAGTGTTCTTGTCACTCTCCATTCTCCAGTGACATTGCTCAGTGCCATTGCTCACACAGAAACAGGGGTAGCAGTGTTCTTGGCACTCTCCATTCTCCAGTTACATTGCTCACTGCCATTGCTCACACAGAAATAGGGGTAGCCGTTTTCTTGTCACTGTCCATTCTCAAGTGACATTGCTCAGTGCCATTGCTCTTACAGAAACAGGAGGGGTAGCGGTGTTCTTGCCACTCTCTAGTCTCCAGTGATATTGCTCATACAGAAACAGGAGGGGTAGCAGCGTTCTTGTCACTTGACAAAAATTGACTGCAAATTAATGTTATTGAGGTTAATAATAATTAGAGATGGGCGGGTCTGGTTCCCCGAGAACCGAACCCACCCGAACATTGGGTATCCGAGCAGCTTGGTACTCTCCCGCCCGTTCCGAATCCAAATCGAGGCCGAACGTTATCGTGACGTCGTCGGATCTCGTGGCTCGGTTCTCGCGATACTTCAACATTATAAATACACGCCTCCACAGCAATCCATCGCCATTTGACAGAGGGAGAGAGCAGGGTGTAGTCACAGGCTGATTAGAGCAGGGACAGAGAATACAATATTCTTATTTCAATTGCTGTAACAAAAATCGCTAGAGAAGAGAGGAGGATAGAGGTTTATTTTATTTTTGTAATTTTTAGCACTCCTCAGTGCTTTTGGGGTGTCCCCGATAATTGTGCATAAATATTTCTGGCTGCCAAAAGTCATATCTGTCAGCAGTATTTACCAATTAATTTTTAGCACTCCCCAGTGCTTTTGGGGTGTCCTCCCTAATTGTGCATAAATATTTCTGGCTGTCAAAAGTCATATCTGTCAGCAGTATCTACCAACTAATTGTTAGCACTCCTCAGTGCTTTTGGGGTGTCTCCCATAATTGTGCATAAATATTTCTGGCTGTCAAAAGTCATATCTGTCAGCAGTATCTACCAAATAATTGTTAGCACTCCTCAGTGCTTTTGGGGTGTCCTCCCTAATTGTGCATAAATATTTCTGGCTGTCAAAAAGTCATATCTGTCAGCAGTATCTACCAAATAATTGTTAGCACTCCTCAGTGCTTTTGGGGTGTCCTCCCTAATTGTGCATAAATATTTCTGGCTGTCAAAAGTCATATCTGTCAGCAGTATCTACAAAATAATTTTTATATTCAACTACAAGTGGAGGGCGGGGGGGCTTAGATAGCCACCAAAGTACCGTGGTCCATTTAATTCTACTTTCTAGCTCCACAGTCTGTGCAGGCTGCTTTTTTAATATTCAACTACAAGTGTAGGGTCTAATATACACCCAAAGATGATGGCTACATTGCCAATAATCAAAGATGGAGGAGGTAGACAACCAGGTTTGACTGTATAATTTGCAGACAAGTGTTCGCATTAAGGACGGCCTACCAGGGATTCAACTGTTTTTTCATAATTTATTAGCTTTAGAATTACCTCACTTATCTAAGAAACTGGTGGAGCACTAAATTAGGTTATTTTAGACCCAAAAATTTTCATTTTTTTCAAAAATAGCAAAACAAAACCAAACAAAACCAAAACCAAAACCAAAACACGCAAGGGCGGTTTTGCAAAACCAAAACCAAAACACGAAGGTAATCCAGATCCAAAACCGAATACAAAACCAAAACACGGGGGTCAGTGACCATCTCTAATAATAATGGAACAACAAAAGAGCCAAATTATGTGATTGTAGCAAAAAAAAAAAAAAAGGGATTTTTTTAAAAAAAAAGATAGGTATCCAAAACCAAAACCAATACACGGGAGGGCGGTTTTGCCAAAACCAAAACCTAGACATAAAGTTAATCCAGATCCAAAACCAAAACATGGGGGTCAGTGAACATCTCTAATCACTATACTTTTGGAATGTGGGAGGAAACCAGAGCAGCCAGAGGAACCCCACGCAAACACGAGGAGAATGTGCAAATTCCACACAGATAGGGCCATGGTCGGGAATCGAACTCATGATTTTGGCAATGTAATACAGTGCCCGAATTGGATTCAGAGAGTAACATCAAAGTAATTAGAAACACCTTGTGTGGTGGTGCTTATGGTGACAATCATTTGTTGGATCTAGCGAGCAGGTACATAAAGTTAATTACTTTTATACACAATTCCAATTCTGCAGAGTGTTCTATTCAGCGTCTTGTACCAATCCTGCCTCCCCCTGCCATCCTAAATCTTCTGCATTTGTTGTAAAATGCAAATGTCACCGTTATGTAAAAAAGCAAAACCTTACTCTATTAAAAAAGCTGAGACTCAAATAATGTGGATGTGTTAGACATTGGTGCCCTAAAAGCTTTTAAGAATATTAATATTATGTTTTATTTATTTTCTTTGCCTGGCTTTTAGTGGAAGTCGGGCTTTGGATAGATGCTGTTGCGCAATTCTGCTAAGTGACAAACTCAAAGACCTTCACATCTTCCTAAGTAAAAACTATTGATGTCCCCGCTTGTCCAAAAACTGTTTTACGAGTCCTGGGGACATCTGTGCAGAACAGGATGTCCCTGGCAGCCGTGATGGGTGCCATACTGGCATATGTGGGCATATTAGTTGCTCTATATTTTAAGGGCAAAAAACGCCATCACATTATGACTGTATATGCATGTAATAAATTATCTGTTCCAAGTATGATATTCATAGACACAGTGGGTATTATAAATGATTGTGCAGTGCAAATTAGAACATGACCACTGTTTATGATTTTATGTCTAGCACATATTTAAGGGTAGAATTATCGAACCTTCTGAAAAGCAAAACCTATCATTTATCTAGTACATTGTAGGAAATGATAGTTAGAATCTGATTGGTTACTAATCTGCAGGTTTGAAAAAAGTGGAGATGTTGCATATAGCAACCAATCAGATTCTAGTTATCATTTATTTAGTACATCCTACAAAATGACAGCTAGAATCTGATTGGCTGCTATAGGCAACATCTTCACTTTTCCAAACCCGCAGTTTTGTAAATATACCCCCTAGTCTAATTCCCTAATTTAGTGCTACATTTACTCTCTTTGCTCAAATGGTTTTGTGGGGTTTTTTTGCACTGCAGAAATTTCACATATGATGACGACCATTTCCCCTAGCGGCCAACAATCCAGAACATATCTAATATATATAAGCCTAGCGGCGTGTGTTAGTGTGTGTGTGGAAAAAACTATTTTCTCAGAAAGGGCTCATCCAATAGACATGAAATTTGGTATACTGACATTATTTGACAAAAAAATTATAATAGTGAAGTCAGTTAACTTCCATCATCCCCCCTTCCCCCCGTGGGAGGGGTAGTAAAGGCTAAGTTTACGAGTTGAGGGCTCAAACTCTTGACCGTGTGGGTATTTATTTACCAGAGCCTGTGTTTGGTCATGGACAATTGTATGTCATATTTTCACGAGTACGGAGAAGCAGTGATGTAAAAGTGCAAGTTGTGAATACTGCCCTTCAAGGAAGACTGATTGAGCACAGTGATAAGGTGTTTAGCAGAAACGTTGTGTATCGAGAGGTTTTAGAACAGTAAGACGATGGAGATTAAGTATGTGGCGATGAAGATGAAGGATGAGGTGATGGAGAAGAATGATGAGGTGGTGACATGTGGACAAAACCACGTTAAAAAAGGGCGCTTACGTCGGGAAGTAACGCTCTTCCCCTGAGGAGGCCTGGCCTAGCCCCAAATGCATGACAAGAACCTTTTTAATACCTTAAGTAGCTTGATTTGACTAGAATGCATGAGTATCATGCACGGGTTAACATGTAGTATTATAAGAAGCCCCCATCTCCCCCCTCCCTTCGTACTGGAACAGTAGCCAATAAAAAGCTTGCCGAGGTTGTAATCCCACACAAATACCTATAGCAGTATATTGGGTTTGTAATTTAAAAATATATTGTGCCTTTATATTATTAAAAAGCTTCTTATGCTTGTTCCCCCTATGGCACCAGACAGCCAATCACTTCTCACTGAGTTGTTTTAACCCTTAAAGCCATCTCCATGTCATTACTCTCAGATAACAGGAAACCTTCCAGTATCTCAGCTGATAAAAGACATATTTCCGCTTTGTCATATAATTCTGTTCCAGGCAAATTAGAAATGGAGTCAAAATGAAATATAAATCATTTGTAATCATATTAGCTAACTGTGATACAAGTCAGTTTAATAGCTCGGAATGGTATCCTAGCCTTGGGATTTGATAATTTAATTGCACAGACAGACAGGGGAAGACAAATTCACTCCATGAGCTTAAAAGAGTGAGCATTCTTGCTATTCATAGTCATAATCTGATCATTCTGTATGGGAACTCTGGAGCTGAGCAGTATGAGGAGAATGTCATTTTAATCTACATAAATTAATATTTGATTTGCATAAATTATGCGTGAAATGGAGGGTGCTTGAAACATCTTTTCTTCTTTTTTTTTAGAGAGACAATTAAAAACATTTCTACATGGTTCTTAGCTAATTGAGGGATTTAAATAAATATTATTTTTTTTTATTTTCATTTGGCATGTGCTTTACTCTTGGTAAGATGAAGCGTAACGCGTTTCACGAGACGTCAAATCCCTCAGCAACCGAGCTGCTGAAGAAAGTCCTATAACCTTATTACAAAGAAACCGGGCAGGAATCCGAGAAGCCGTCCGACTTCCTTGTCTTTTCTCCAGTATAAATAACACTAATGTGTTGGCCGGGGCTGACGACAGGGGAGGAGAACCAGGGTATATGCTTGTATTATAGCATGAAAGGATTTAGCATTACAGCTGTTCAGCTTGTTAGGTAAAAGACTCTCTCTGGAACCTCAGAGGTGGAAGCTGTAAGACATGGAAGAGATAAATCTGCTTATCCGGCTGCAATTGTCAATGGTAAACTAATATACACCTGCTGCTCCTGCATATAGGACTATAATTGTATACACTGTAGGACTGAGGGAAGATTAAAGATGTTGTGTTGCATTTTGAAACAAAAAAAACCTGGACTTTATGTAATATTAGGAGTCATTTATAAAGCTGCACATGTGGATTGGGGGATAGTGGTGGAACATGGCGGTGTTGGGTTGGCTATGAGGACCAGATATGAGCGGGACTCTGTTGCAGACACCATTCTCCAATACACTGATACAGTGCTTTCCCTGGCATGATCAATGGACTGCATCTCGTCTTCCAAATTTTGCTAGTTGGCCCAAGGATGTATTGTTCTGCCCCTTGGCCATTGATATCGAACCAACTCAGTCTTAGCTTTTCGACCTGTACGAGATCCCTTTGGAGCACTGATCTATAGATGTGGGAGGAGCTTCAGCTGTCTATACTGGAGAGAGGAGGTAATACTTTCATTTTTAAGAATGGAATTCCAGAGTGACACAATATATTGCATCTTCTGAAAATGTCAACTTTGGGGTTTAACGGCCCTTTAAGTCTCCTTTGGGTTTTTCCTTAAACCACCATATAATATTTATATTCCTCACTGTTTAAATCTCTCAGCCCAGCTACCTTCTCTTGCCTGTATATCAGGATGCCTCCACTCATAACTTCTACACATCATCCGCCTTCATCTGATTCACACACTCCCATCTTGGAGCAACCTATGGCGGAAATTCAGCCCCGCTTGTTGTGCATGTCTGCTTTCAAGAGAACATTGTTGTACCTATAATGAGGCATCGGACTCGGCTGTCTCGAGCCAACGTACCAGGTTTTGAGGCACAACAAGAACTCCAAGTTTGACCATAAGTCTCGTTTACAGCGTGCAAATCTTCTTTGGTGGAACCATGTGCCTAGTTTTCTACCCAAGTGTATGGGTCTGTGGAGCAAGGTAGAGGTGTTGGCAGAGAAGCCCGGTACGTCAGCACATCGAGGAGGGAGGACAGGGAACAGGAAGAAATGAGCATATGGCAGGAGAGGAGTAAAGTAGTAGAGGTCAGAACATTAGACGTATGGGGAAGAGGTAAGGAGAATAAGTGAAGAGAAGGGGGAATATTAGGGTGTTAGTGAGATTGATAAGAGTAGTAGAGAGTGGGGTAGAAAAGTAGAAAAAAACAATCTATAAAGGACAGCAAAGGACATTAGAGACTCATCAAGACCTCTCCAGGTCCAACAAGAACAATAGAATCATCTTCTCCAGGAAACTCTCAGAGCACCACCTCCTTCAGGAGATCTGGACTCTCAAGGCCTTGGCCACCGGTCTGTGGTTAGTTAAGTAGTAAAATTATCATCAGCAACACTGCACTGTTCACTTTACAAGTGAATTGTTTACGTCCTCGCCAGGTGAACTAGGGCATTCACCTGCTGATCACAAGTCAGAACGAAAAACTCAACCTTCCCAAAACTGTCACCTCTTTCATTATTCAGTAACAGAGACTACGGAGCCTTTAGAAGCTCACAATATAGAGTTACAACTGGTCCTTTAACGGCCCAAGGTTAAAAGGTATCATAAGCATAGACAGCAGTTTAGTTTGATTTCATTCATAGAGGACACAAAGGGCAAGATATAAAGTCTTTAACGTTTTGCAAAAGTTACGAGTGTTAATTCTTAAAAGTGCAAATATCCAAATGATTTCTAACCTTATTGAAACGGCAACTTATTATTATTTGAAAGAACAGATTTACATGTATCTCAGTTTGCTAATATTGATTTCTTATGATTTGTGAACCTTTCTGTATCCATATTAATTACTTCTCCAATCCCCTACCTGTTCCGTACCGATGTCCATCCAACAAGCCTTTCCATCATAGAGTACTTTTCTTGGGGTCTTGTCTCGCTCTGGGCTTTTTGTCTCTCTCCACCTCGAGGTTGGCTCCAAGCCCTATTCTCTCACAAGGAAGAAGGAGAGCCCAACCAAATAGCGAAAGAGGTGGTTCCAAAGTGGTAGGCAGTGGAGGAACTGTGGCCACTGCAGGACATGTGGCTGCAATGCCGTGCCATCTCCAGAGGCCCTTGCTCTAAACATGCACTGGTGCCGGCACATGCACAAAGGTGAAGAGGCATCACTGCACATGCACTGGGCATGCGCTTGCTCAGGAGAGTGTGGGCTTGGACATCCCCAAACGTTTGCTATGAGTCCGATCAATGCTTTGTTTCGCCACTGGTGGTAGGATTAGGTGTGCAGCTTGATTTGCTCTGGACCATCTAAGCCCACCAGCGGTTTCATAAATGAGCTGCATTTGATCACTTACAGCAGGGGTCAGGGAACTTTTTTACCTTTTACGCCATAATATATTTAGATACGCCGATGTTACCCCCTCGATTTGAAAGGAAGGAAATCATATATTATTAATTATTGGAATTCAAAATTTTATTGAATCCATTCAAAATTTCTTTGAAAGCTTCAACTTCAAAACTTCAGGTTTTAGAGAAATGATGTTTCTTCATTTTTGATACGAGAGCGTCAATATTGGGGCATTTTGATGTCATAGCAATTTGGATACAGTCTTCAGCGTCCAATCGATTTCTCTGCTTTGTTTTTATGTTTGTTAGAGTGGAAAATCCTTGTTCGCAAAGGTAGGTTGTTGCAAAAGGCAGCAACTTTTTGACTGCCTCCTCATGTGTAATTTTGATGCCTTTGGAGCTGTTGACATCCAAAAATATGACAGATCTGCTTTGTTTTCAAATGCAATACGTGCTTCATTATTGCATCGAAACACAAGAAGTGCCTCTGCCAGTCCTTGAGGCTCTTCTGGTACAACAGCAAGTTCACATTTAAAGGGGTCCACAGTCCAACTGACAGCATGTGAATCTGCAGCATTACCCCCAGGAATTTAATTTTTACCCCATTTGGGATAATTTAACCCTGTTCCCTGACCACTGACTTACAGAATGCAGTCTGGATTCTTTACTCCACATCTTTGCATCTAACTAGACAGATCAGGTAAAGACATTTGCAGGGTCTCTTTACAAACTCTGAGGCTTCAACTTACCGGGAAGCATCTATCACTCGATTGCATAGAAAACTGTTGTACACATTATACAGGATTTTTTCTGCCGATACTTATCTAATGCCGCAGGCATTTCATCATCCATGCAAAAATAAAAATAATAATAACAGCACAGATTAAATGATATGAACCAATTAAAGGTAATAAATATTAGAGAATCCATAATCAGCGGCGGTGGATTGTACAAACGCTGCTTGTAATGTTGTGTTTTATTGACTTTCATGCCGGTGATATAATCTGCCAGTCTATTAGAAAGCGCTGGATGGGAGGATTGATTAGAGCAGCCGGCTGGAGATAAAAGCCATGTCAATCATTAGAGAGAGAGAGAGCTGCTAATTTGCAGACACAAACTGGAACATAAAGGAAACTGTTCCGCTGCAGGAGGAAATCGTGCAATGCGATAATGGAATGTTGCAGAATGTGATACATTCCCTTAAGTAATGTGGTCTAGTTCATATTTCATACAGTCAACTATAAAGATGGCCAGGACAGAGATTATTTTATTATGTGCGTCATTTGAAGAGCTGTTTTTGCTCAGTTAACCCCTTCGCTGCTAAAGACGAAGGGGTTAATCTTAGCACATTTGGGCTCAATATCAGAGACTGTTCTCTGCAGTACTCACACAAATCATACCTTATGTTTTCCAGAAGACTTTTCATTATCTGTTATGACAAACAGTGCGGCATAAACTTGTAGAACTAGCAGAAGAGGTCTTCAAATATAGCAGCCGCCTTTCCCGTAGAGACTGGTATGCTCACAGGTACTCGGATGCCCCCAGGTCTTACACTCAGTATAGTATAAGTTTATGTTCACACGACAGCGCACAGGTACAGGAGGTAATACACGGAGTAGAGACAGGCCAGAGATATGCGGACTGGACAGAGCACCGGAGGAGATGTCAGGTACCAGCAGGGTCAGGGTCACAAGCAATGGTTCAGAGTACAGGTACAGACAGAAGGTCGGGGTCACAGGCAATGGTTCAGAGTCCGGGTGCAGGCAGAAGGTCAGGGTCACAGACAATGGTTCAGAGACCGGGTACAGGCAGAAGGTCAGGGTCACAGACAATGGCTCAGAGTCCGGGTACAGGCAGAAGGTCAGGGTCACAGGCAATGGTTCAGAGTCCAGGTACAGGCAGAAGGTCAGGGTCACAGGCAATGGCTCAGAGTCCAGGTACAGGCAGAAGGTCAGGGTCACAGGCAATGGTTCAGAGTCCGGGTGCAGGCAGAAGGTCAGGGTCACAGGCAATGGTTCAGAGTCCGGGTGCAGGCAGAAGGTCAGGGTCACAGGCAATGGTTCAGAGTCCAGGTGCAGGCAGAAGGTCAGGGTCACAGACAATGGCTCAGAGTCCGGGTACAGGCAGAAGGTCAGGGTCACTGGCAATGGCTCAGCGTTCGGGTACAGGCAGAAGGTCAGGGTCACAGGCAAAAGGCTCAGAGTCCAGGAACAGGCAGAGATCATACACAAAGGAAGAAATCCAAGGTTTAACACCAATGTAGTACAGGAGCAGGCAGCAGTACTGAGACAGAACGCTATAACCGGCAGTCAGGCTCAGTCCTCACTGTCTTAAATAGCACTAAGGGCCAATTAGGGCAAAGCCTGGCTGGGCGCGGCAGCAGGGAGATGCAGGCGCGGATACCGGAAGTGATGTCCCAGTCATCATAGCGATGGCCGGGACGCCAGAGACCAGGTGCAGTGAGTCACGGCGTTACCCGCGATCGCCGCGGCTTCTGACATTATCTTGGTTTCTTTATAAGACAGCACAGTAGCTTCCAGAAAGTGGCGCAACAGAGAAAAACATTGTCATTTTTCAATAATTAACTAAAAGAAGTTTACCAAACAGTTAAAAAAAAGGGGATTGCCTCCCCCCTGACCTCCCATTTCTCCCTTGTAAATTATAATGTTTTTGTGTACCCTGTAACCAAAAGGAAAAACTTTAATAAAATCATTATTGCAAAAAAAAAAAAAGGGGGGGGGGGACTGCCACACCTTTTGGAATAGCTGCTGGTCTCCTAACAAGAATGGCACCCTACACGTAGTGGTTGACTTAGCGTAAAGGGGTGCCAGAAGTACAACTATTTAATGCTTTTATTTACATTAAAAAGATCTTTCTTTGTCCGATGATTACAGTTGAGCTGCATGAAGAGTCATAATTGTCCATAACAGCCAAGGGATTAAACGTTGTAGGGAAATTCCATGGGCATTTTCATATTTAAAACGTCTAATTTGGAGACGTGCTATTGAAAAAAGTCCTATTTCAGGTATTTGCTTGCTGGAGTGACTCTGTAAACTATTGTGCTGGTCAACCCTGCTGGTGGGTCAGTGATTTGGTGTATCCCATCATCATCATCATCATTATCATCATCATCATCATTATCAACATTTATTTATATCGCGCCAGCAGATTCTGTAGCGTTTTACAATTGGGAACAAACATTAATAAAATAATACTGGGTAATACATACAGACTGAGAGGTAAGAGGGCCCTGCTCGCAAGCTTACAATCCCAGTCTGTAATCTTTGGTCCCGCAAGTCATTCAGTCCAGCAAAAGTACCATACTACTGCCCCAGTCATGGATAGACTATTATGTCCTAATACCAGCGCTCCCAATCTAATGTTCATCTCACTGATGGTCCATGGCATCCTTAAAACAGAAGAACAAAAATCCAGACCACGTAGATAAATCACGGGCAAACAGTTATCTTTACACTCTTCGAAGACCCCAATAATATATACTTTTGGCAAAACCACTTTATCCTCTCTAGCAATAGTCCTGTGTATAGTATTTCCTTCGGTAAAGGTGAGATAGTAGCAGACTCTCTCGTTGGCTTAATTATAAAAATATGATGGACTCCACTCCTTACACTTGCCACAACCACTGCGGTATCGCCTGCAAAATCTGCAAAGTGTCCCAAATATTTCCATGTCTGTGGTACCAAAATGAACATGATGGTTGATCTGATCATTTTTGGGCATGAGTGTAAATATGCTCAGCCGTCGTCCATTGTGGGGACCTCGCCAAGGGCCCTGATGCTGCTCTCCGCTAGGTTTGGGAAGTCTCCCAGCTCCGGGCTGCTGTCTTCTGTTAGCACATCTCATGCAATATCTCCATCCAATGGTGGCTCCTGCCACTGCGCATTGGGCCAGGTGCACTGACAGTAGTCCACTAAGTTCTCCTTTTTCGCCCTATGTGCAGTCAAGTAATTTTGGGGGAAGGGACAGCTGAGAGGCAGTTGAATCCAGATTAGTAGGTACCTCATGTGGAAGCTGCAAAAAGAATTATCCCCCCTATGTCATATATTCTTCTATTGACTCAATGAATGTTGCAGGCAAAAAGCAGTGGTTTCAGGTGACCCCCTGCTTGATTTGCAGACGGGCTAGTAACCCTATCAACAGGATAATTAAGAGAGTCAATAAAAAGTGGTATCTTATCTCAGGCACATGGGTTCTTTCACAGTTAGGCATCTGGACCTTACCCCCGGTTTATTTCAGCTGGATGTGGTGCTCCTGTCCAAGGAAAGTATTTTTCTTTAACTGGCATGCTCGGTAAAGGGACTGTGCAGTCAGTACTGGGGGAGATCTCTTAGTAGTCCTAGCTTTATCAGGGTTCTAAAGGGCTCTCCTTTCGATAGGGCGTTAACCCATCTGACGACCACTGAGATCTGACCAGTTGGCAATGAGTTGCCCGGTACACCCCTCCCTTTAAAATGTTGCACAATGAAGGTTGTGGCTATATTCTTCCCACAACACTCTGTTATGTAGGTATTGTTTGAAGGATGGTTTCGGTTGAGAGGATCTAGGTGAATGCACATTAAGTAGTTATGTATGTGCAACCATCAGCTGACCCCACCAACAGGAAGTCATGTGAGAGTCTGCAAATGGGAATCTACGAGAGGTTCCATAAGTAAAGGACACAAGAATCTGGGGAACAACGGGCAGCATGGTGGCCTAGTGGTTAGCACTTCTGCCTCATAGAACTGGGGTCATGAGTTCAATTCCCGACCTTGGCCTTATCTGTGTGGAGTTTGTATGTTCTCCCCATGTTTGCGTTGGTTTCCTCCGGGTGCTCCGGTTTCCTCCCACACTCCAAAAACATACTGGTAGGTTAATTGTCTGCTATCAAATTGACCCTAGTCTCTGTCTGTGTGTGTGTGTGTGTGTATGTTAGGAAAATTAGACTGTAAGCTCCAATGGGGCAGGGACTGATGTGAATGAGTTCTCTGTACAGCGCTGCGGAATTAGTGGCGCTATATAAATAAATGATGATGATGATGGGAACAGTCCTGCAGGATTCAGGTCTTGTACAGAAATTTGCAGTGGAGAAGAGTTACTAAATGGTTAACATTGGTTTACAAACAACAATAGTAGATAACGTCAGAGCATTATTACGTTAATTACTTCCCAAACATTCTAATCTATTAGACATTACTTACTGCATGTCAAAGTGCACTCTGCTAATATATGATAACACACTGGCTGAAATCTTATAAATTAAAATCCTTATGGCTTAATTCCAATAACATAATATCACTCATAGTATATAGAGAAAACACTAGCATGTAATCAGCATTATCTTTATGTGGCCTCGTTTGATGTTAAACAGAAATCAGCCTGTTATACAACATGTAACCAGGCTTCCGACCTGACTAATAAGAGGAGGAAGACGGACAGAAAAATAGCGCTGGCTCATGGATGAGCAGGTTCATCATTGCAATGGACACCAACACAGCTATGTAAGGTTCTTCCGACTAGGGTCAGTATACATTAAAATTCCTAGGGGTAAATGTATCAAGCTACGGGTTTGAAAAGTGGAGATGTTGCCTATAGCAACCAATCAGATTGTAGTTATCACTTGCTTAGTACATTCCATAAAATGATAGCTATAATCTGATTGGTTGCTATAGGCAACATCTCCACTTTTCAAACCCACCGGAAAACCGCAGCTTGGTAGGAGCAGTTGGTAAGGACCTCGGAATGTTTGTGAGGTCCCCTTGTTTGCTTGTTTTGGGGTCCGATAACAATGGCAGACTGACACTTGGGGTCCCAGAGCAGTGATACACTTATACTTCTGTTCCAAAACATTAATCACACTGACACTTGGAGTACCACAAAACAATCACATTGACAAATGGGGTCCTAGCTGAAAAAAGTGAGCACCTATGTGTAGACGTTATGTGTTAATCCAACTGTAGACTCTTATCAAGCTTGTTGAAGAGATTGGCATTAAGTTCTATTTAATTGATGCTGCAACGGCTTTGAAAAAGTCTACAAAATAAATATTCATTATTAGGTTTTTAAATTAGGAGTAGACTTAACAATTCTGATGGACCTAAGCTATCCTGTTGTCCGAGTTGGCCATCAAAATGGTACCTTCTCATCCCTTAGCCAAACTAACTTAAATATTTGTATATTTATTTATTTAAATGCCTTTGACAGGTCATGGGCAACAAAAGTCCAGTATTCATCTAGTTTTATATTAGAATGAAGACTGTGGTTCCCAATATTTGTGTGATAGGTTCCCTGTGTTACTGAATGGGTTTTCCATGTTTAGATTACTATAGTTTATTTGCTTGTACATGCCTTCCTGCTTCGTACTGTGCCTTACTTTCTAACGTGGCTCTAGTGATGGTTATTTCTGTGGCCTTAACTGTACTCTATATACAATTATATTCAATGCAGGTAGCACAACACAGCTATGTCATATCCAAGGGCAACCAACATAATCAACTCTGCTTGATCAGGACTGCTTCTCCCCAAAGGTGCCTCTTCGCCTCCTGTTTCCAACTTGGTTCTTTTCCACCACCATGACATTCTAGTCACTGGCCATGCTCTCCGATAACTGATGCAGATAGGAGACCCTCTACTTGCAATCACTGTCTTGGCAGCACTTTGACTGGAGTAGTTAATGGAGAGTTTGAGGAAGTATTTCCTGTGGTCCTAATGCATTGACTGCAGGATGGATATTATTTTAATCTCTTTTCTCAGACTGTAGCTAGTGACCACAGCGTCGATGGATGGCAGTACAAGTTGCACCTTAGGTAGCTTAAGGGAGCAGAACACTGTTAAGCATGATAATATAAAAATATGCTAAAAAAACCCCCACCAAATATGACATAGGGTCTGCAGCAAGTATAGTTTCAAAGCCCTGAACAAAATACAAATGATTTTAAAATGAATTATGAGGCATATGATTAGCATTTAGCTGTGCACCAATTAGCAGTTGGTTTCCAATAGGGGAGAAGTTTCTTCACACAATTCCATAGACATAGAAACTAGGTGATGACACAAGGCAGAGACTACGACATAGCAAATCCCACTGATTTGGAGCTCCAAAGCAGCCGCAATCTGCAACCTCAAATAGAATAAATCATCAAGGTAGTGCAGAATGTTAGCGTAGCCGGCCAGACGGACCATCAGTAGGCAAAACGCACACTCAATAAGGGTCAATTATAAACTGGAACATCTGTGGACTGGCAATTTCTTCGTTCCACGTGAAAATGTGAACATTTCGAGGTGTGGAAATGGTTAAAAATCCAACCTACTCCCACTTTAGGGTCACCCCCCTTTATTTATTTAAATTTTTTTACATTTTCTCCCAAAAATCCTGCTCAGTGTAGCGTCATTTATAGCCTAAATGAACCATGAGAAGGATAGGACATCAGGATTGTCTTTTATTGCAGCATAAGCATTACTTTGTGGGTGTGTATTAAATTGGTGGAAGGGCAGAGCCTCCCTGTCCCCTTTGCCGAATGCCCCTCGTTCCGTCAGAATGACGGAAAAAGAGGGAAATTATATGTCACTGAACATAAAATGCGCCAGTTAAATCCGAACTAATCTCAGGCCTGGATTTAACTTTTAAACCCTCCCAGGCTACTCTCCTTCTCCTTATAACTACTTAGCTCATTGAGCCTCAGACTTCCACTATGTTCCACGATATAATCAAAATATGTTCTACCAGCAATGATCACTGATTGTTTTTTCTGGTAGGCATCCCAAAAAATGTGGTAAAATTAAAAATCAAAGGGGAGACTACAACCCAATTGCCGAAGTATAGCAGATGCGGCTAATACGGGGTTCCTTCACCCCACCTCCGATTCCTCTGCAGCTGTCTCAAGGACCCTCTTCTAAGGTCATATTATGTTACAGAAATGTGATTCCAAAAAGCTTTGCTGATTTAGGAATTTTGAGTTAATTAATAGAGGGTGTGTTAACAAAAAAACAAAACAATAAAGTTTTTGAATTTTTAATTCCCGTCATTTTAACTCTTGCCTTGCGCATGTCAAATTCCGAACATTTCTGAGGCTCAGTTTTGTGTTTAAATCTTTTGAGAGGTATGTAGTGAACGGGGACTCTTTATGGATGATGGGGGTACCTGCTATTTACAAAGAAACAGACTGTCTCTACCATGGCCCTCCTCATCTACCACTTCCTACCACATCCTTATTTAACCCACTGATATCAGAGAAACCTGACGAACTAACATTACATAAAATCCAGCAAGTGCAGAGTTAATAATACACAATGCATTTCAGGGGAAATAAATGGGAAACAAGTTGTTATGCTTTTTATCTTTTTGAGATAACTGACATATTAATCATGCAATGAAACTTTTTTGACGAGCTGCCATAAAAAAAACCCCCCAAAAAATCCACACACACCAAGAAGAGGCTCAGCTGGACTGCGAAATATAATTAAACGTGTTGCAACTGACAGGTTGAGCAATCAAAGATTTCTCCGGGAAGGAAAAGGCTTTGAAAGTAGGAAATAATTAAATAAGGTGACACAAATAGCGACTTTTTCTCCCATGTTGCTAAGAAGCCAGTGAATCACAACATAGAACTTATTAATTACATTGAGAAAAGGGGGGGAAATATTTACCGTGGTAATAGTTTAACTATGGAAGGAGAATGAAAACAAGAGTGACATGATGGGGAGACGGTGAGATGGAATCCTGCTTGTTAATTGAATTTCTCTGCTTTCAGATTTGGCTTAATCCTTGACTAACAAACACGCGCTGTACTTCTATGTTAAATTATCGCGTTACAGTGTCATTATTTCTCATTTAAATTTTGCACAAAGCATGCTGAAAATAGGGCATAAAGGACAAGTCCCCCTTGTGGATATGGTGCTTCTGCTGTGACTTAATTTTTCAGCATTTTTCGGTCCTTCAGCAAACCAGAGAACTGGCTGGTGGCCCCAGTGCGAGTAACTGGTCCCTTGTCGATGTCACCACCAGGGGGCGAGCCTGACACTCTGCAGGAGAGACAGCACTAAGCATCTCTAAAGAAACCAAGTTTGTTGGGTCATTTTAACAAGTAGTGCTGAAAACTTGTGGATTTTATTATTTGCAACACGTTTTGTGACCTTGGCGTCTTATATTCTACATTCTCTCTCTCTCTCTAGTAAGTGCTTCTTGTTTTGTTAATGATGGTGCTTTGATTGGTATAATTCAGAAGTTAAGCATTGATTCTTCTTCTTCTTCTCTTTGTTGGCGTTTATCTATCTCCAGAGCAAAAATCATAATCATAAACTTACAGCCGGTTTATGTAGGTGCAAGAGTTATGTCTCATATTGAACGCATTTCTAGACCCATATAATTGACACATCTAAAATGGGCGTGCTCACTTTGCATGTGTACTAGAGATGCTCACTGACCCCCCGTGTTTTGGTTTTGGATCTGGATTAATTTTGTGTTTTGGTTTTGGCAAAACCGCCCTCGCGTGTTTTGGTTTTGGATCTGTATTTTTTTACAAAAATAGCTAAAATATGTTAAAATCACATAATTTAGCTCTTTTTTGTTCCTACATTATTATTAACCTGAATAATACTAATTTCCATTCATTTGCAGTCAATTTTGGCCATCTCACAGGTCACAATATTATTTTCATACACTTTTGGACAAAGACTGCAGCGACCTGGCTGGATGGTAAGCGACAGAGCAATGACACAAACACACGGCAGTTCCTAGCACATCTAGGAAACATTGACACACAGCAGTGGCAGAAAAGAAAAGTGGCGCAAGATGGAATTGTCCTTGGGCCCTCCCACCCTTATGTAAGATATTGAAAAGGACATGTACAGTTTAACAGAGCAAGCACTCCAGCGACAAGCAGTGCCACTTTTGTGGCTAAAGTGCTTTTTTTTTGTTTGGGCCCCCACAACACTAGCTACAAATAGCTTAGCTGCCTTTCTCAGACCAAGACCAATCCGGGGTGCCCCGGCGGGTTGGAGATTGTGAACCCAGTGAAAAATAAAGTATGTGATCACACGTACAAGAGAGAAGCAATTGAAAGGATGATTGCAAGCAAACTTCATCCTAACACAATATTAATTCAACCCCGCAGGAAACCACCATTACAGAAGTCTCTAACATAAATGTCAAAAATAAAAATGTAAAAAAAAAAGCTTTTACCTTTTTAAAGAAAAAAACACATCTTTAATAAAGGTAAAACTTTACTATAGAAAAACATAAAAACAACAAATATTAATAATCATTCCAGCGTCAGTTAGCTTCCTTCTCAGCTAGATCTCAGCAGCTGCAATCTACATTGTTATCATCCTCACCCTCATCAGTGTGTACATCATCATCACTCAATACTAATTAATCCTGGCTGGAATCCACCGTTACAGAAGTCTCTGTACTTTGATCTAAATGCCAGTAAAGGCCTTCCTTGTGGAATTTGTAGTTCATTTTACGACAGAGCTGTCACTATTTTTGGGCAATTCTTTTAGACCAGACCAAATGTCAAAATGTTCTGCTGAATCATCTGCATAATTCTTGGGTCTCTTAGAAAAGCTTAGTTTTTTTCCTAGCAGCAGTAGCCTGAGAAACTGAAGGAGGGGACGCCGTTGTGTCAGGTACCACTTCAGCTGTCAACTTGCTCACCAGGAGCTCATTGCATCTCTTGTGATCTGGGACAGTAGGAAATAAAGAGAAGACATAGCTCTTAAACCTAGGATCAAGCATAGTTGCCAAAATGTAGTGATACAATTTTCCAAAAAGCTCTGTACCACCAAGTAGATTGTGTGAACAAAACAGGGAATGTGATGGATTTCACCCAGCTGTAATGCTCTCACAATATTGGTGGCGTTATAATACACTAAGAGGCATATCACTGAAATCCTGTTTGAAAAACTAAGGGATGTCATTGCAACATGGCTAATCCTGCTTGAACTCTTCTGAGGATATGTCATTCATGATAATGCCACCAATACTGTGAGAGCATTATACCTTGGTCGTACCGAGCTTTTTAAAAATGACCGTGACATGCAGGAGATGCTGACTGTGTCCAGAAATATTTTGGGTCATTTTCCGAAATTTGCATGTAGGAGATTGCAGCTGCTGCAAAAATAATCGCATTTGAAGGGGAATGCACTTTAGTCCAGCGCAGTGGAGAATACTTTCCGTGTTGTGCAAGGTGCTGAAACCACTCGAAGTGTTCACCTGTGAAGAGAGTGCAGACACTGTTAGCTTGAGTCAAGTGATTCCCCTAATTAGACTTTTTGAAAAGCTAGAGAAATTGAAGGAGGAAATGAAACAAAGCAATTACGCTATGTTGGACTTGTAGATTACGTACTTTATTCGCTTCGCCAGGATCCAAGATTTATCAACATCTTGAAATCGGATCAATACATTTTGGCAATTGTGCTTGGATTAAGAGCTATGTCTTCTCTTTCTTTCCACCTGACCCAGATCTCAAGTGATGCAATGAGCTCCTGGTCAACAAGCTGACAGCTCAAGTGGTACATGACACAACGACGTATATGTGTAACAGACACAAGTTGTGCACATGATTAATGTGTCATTTTTTAATTAAAAATCATCTTTACATAAAGAAAATACGCTTAAATGCAATGCTAGATTAGACCCCATATGTTTATATCAGAGGTCCTATTAAACCCTTTTTATTTACAGCAGCTGATGTAAAGCATTTTTTTATTATTTTTCACCACTTTCTGTTTGTTTTGAGACTCCAAAAATTGTACTGATTGTTCTTAAATACCTAAAACGAGCAACAATGAATAGAAGATGATACAAAGATTGAAAACTTAACTGTCAAATTACTTCTTAAAATGAAATGATTCCTTCTATAGCCTTCGTATCACTCGGTTGCATCCTTACAGAATACCCTCCAACAGTCATAAAAGGGCATGGCCAATTTTTTTGGGGGGAGTAGGAGCATGGCATCATGGTTTGGGTGGGCCGGGATGTAGTTTGGGTGGGCCAATATGAGGTTTGGGTGGGCCAGGATGTAGTTTGGGTGGGCCAATATGAGGTTTGGGTGGGCCGGGATGTAGTTTGGGTGGGCCAAGATGAGGTTTGGGTGGGCCGGGATGTAGTTTGAGTGGGCCAGGATTAGTTTGGGAGGGCCAGGATTAGTTTGGGTGGGCCAGGATGTAGTTTGGGTGGATCAGGATGTAGTTTGGCTCAGCCAGGATTAGTTTGGGTGGGCCAGGATGTAGTTTGGGTGAATCAAGGGCATGGCTTTAAATGTCCAGTATTGGTTCGTTACAGGCATACCCTTGAAGTTACAGTGACTGTGCCTAGCTTACAGGACGATATGCATCACAAAAATGTCAGACCTCATCTATAAAGACCATAGGTCCCTGCAGGGCATTTGTCCCGTCTCCATTGCCACCCCTTAACCGAAATGTCCTTATATTATTTTGCTACCTAAGTGATATACTAATAAAAACAACTACTCATATATCTAATTATCTAGAATTTTAGATACTGGTGGCAATTACACTTTTTGAGCCAATAAATTACTGGCAAAGCAGAAGGCCAAAAATAATTACTGCTTTTCCAGTTAATTAGCAGATTTTAGGCAAAGTAACTTTGCTTGTTATTTAAGACTTTTAGAAATTAGTGTAGGATTTTACTGATTGAATCATGTTGATGTCAGTTGCATATTCATTAATAAGTACCAATAATGCACAAGTGTCACATATATGAATGGCATCTATATGCCCGTGGCCAAAAATATGGGCACCCTTGCAGTTTTATCTAATAATGCACCATTGCGGCCAGAGAACTGTTGACATTTAAAAATGTTTTGGTATCCACATACGCGTTTATTTGGCTTGCAGTGGAATAAGACACAAAAAGCAGAAAAATGTACTAAGTCCTTGCTTATTCCAGGTAGAAATCCTTAAATGGGCAGGACAAAAATATTGGCAGTAGTTAGAAATAATTAGATTTCTAGCAGGTGATTCTCCTTCACTTTGGAACTGAACTCACCTGTGGTGAGCAGCAGGTGCCTGCAATATAATAATCACTCATTGACACAAGCTTGAATAGAGAAAAGGACTCCTGTTTTTTGTCACTTTCTGTACTGAAATGAGCATGGAGGAAACAAAGAAAGCAACAGTATTGTCTGAGGTGGTCAGATAGAAGATTGTAGTCAATCGTGGACAATCTCAAAGCTGCAAATTCATCTCTGAAGACCTTGATGTTCCTGTTTTATATAGTGTTATTAGGTAGATTAAGGCCCATTTTAGGCAATCTCCCTGGAAAGTAAATATTTGATGGAAGCTTGCAGAGCAGGATTGTACTAAATGGTGGAGAAAGCACCTCAAACAGCTGTCAAACAGATTCAAGCTGAGCTTAAGACACAAGATATGATGGTGTCAACTCATACCATCTGTTACCAGCTCAATGAACAAGGCTTAAATGGTAGGAGGTCCGCACTGCTGAGAGACATGAGAAAGGCTAACTGGAGTTTGCCAAAACACAACTGAACAAGCCAAATTCCTTCTAGGACACCGTTCTGTGGACAGATGAGGCCACATTAGAGATCTACAGTACATCAGAAAGCAAAATAAAAAGAGCATCTTCCCTACAAACATAGAGGAGGTTCGATGGTGTCTTAATTGTGTGAATGACATCATCATCATCACCATTTATTTATATAGCGCCACTAATTCCGCAGCGCTGTACAGAGAACGCACTCACATCAGTCCCTGCCCCATTGGGGCTTACAGTCTAAATTCCCTAACACACACACAGACACACAGACTAGGGTCAATTTGTTAGCAGCCAATTAACCTACCAGTTTGTTTTTGGAGTGTGGGAGGAAACCAGAGCACCCGGAGGAAACCCACACAAACACGGGGAGAACATACAAACTCCACACAGATAAGGCCATGGTCGGGAATTGAACTCATGACTCCAGTGCTGTAAGGCAGAAGTGCTAACCACTGAGCCACCATGCCGCCCATCATGATATCTTAAGGCTAACAGGCCATTTTAGAGTGCAATGTTGAACGCAGTGTCGGAAAGCTGGGTCTCTGGCAAAGGTCATGGGTGTTCCAGCTGGACAATGACCTCCAAACAAACTCCAAAGAGCACCCGGAAAGTGTTCAACACAAAATGCTGGACTCAACGGGTCCAGATCTAAATCCCATACAACACCCATGGAGAGATCGGGAAACAGCAGTTGGGAGAAGACACCCTTTAAATTTAGCCTAGTACCTATGACAACTGAATTTGTATGGGGCTTGCGGGTTAATATAACAGCTTGTCGTGGAGTTCTCTGCAAATGAGCTCAAAAAAGATGGAGGGTGAGGAAGAAATATGTTAATGCAGCATAAACCAGAGATTTCTGTCACTATCCAGAATTTAAGATCTCCACAGGGACTCGGAGAACAGGCGGCACAAACACACCAGAGCAACTTATATTCTAAATGAGGATACTGAATGAACCTTTCAGTGTGTAGATAGGTTATTAATGTGTGAATTATGGATGTGTCCAACAATAATTAAATCAAAAGGTTATTCCCCCTCCCTCTGACCTTTAATTCACGCTACTTGCTCCGTATTGGATTTTCCATTAAAATTCATTTTAACTCTTTTATTGCACATGTGAAATACCAAACACATCTGCAGAACGGTTATGTGCTTTTGGGGGTATATTTACTAAACTGCGGGTTTGGAGAAGTGGAGATGTTGCCTATAGCAACCAATCAGATTCTAGCTGTCATTTTGTAGAATGTACTGAATAAATGATAACTAGAATCTGATTGGTTGCTATAGGCAACATCTCCACTTTTCCAAACCCGCAGTTTAGTAAATATATCCCTTAGTCTTTTGAGAGGTACAAAGAGAAGGGGGACTCTGTACGGATGACTGTGGCACCTGTGGAATTATTGTTGAACATGCTTAGGGCTTTAGAACCAGTGACATTCAATGTGGTAAATTCCTGACACTTCGAATGTCAAATTGATGCTCGCTACATCTGTAATATACCGGAAATAACCAAAATATGTTCTCTGTATAGAAAGCTGATGTTACATCAATCTGGAGCAGTATATAGCCAGCACACAGGTTACACATTTTCTAATTTACAGTAATGGTCTCTATAGACTGTATACTGGTAAAGTAATGTAAAAGTACATTGTCAATGACGTCACAATAGGTATAACTGGTATGCAATGCTTTATTTTTTCAGCTTTTTCTCCTTTGTCAGATCCTCATTGAACGCTGTCTTAGACTGGGTACACACTACAGAAAATTTCTCGCAATACAATATCGTTAACGATTTTACCAAGACTGGGAAAAAAAGTTCTGATAGCTGATTCGTGTGCACACACTATACACGTTTTTACACAATTTACCTTCAGATCTGTGCTCTTCATCTGTCATAACCATCTGCTGAAAAGATGGTGACTCTGCACACTGCATAGAGATCTATGGACACTGCCGGTCCTGAGTGCATACACACTGCAGGATTGAACGCCATCGTTCCATTGTTGGATGAGTTTTTAGACCGGTTTAAAAAAATTGAATGAACCAGTACGATGAGCTTTGGAACGATAAACGTTCATCGTGGGAGTGAACACACTAATGCGATATTAGGCCGAACAGTTGTTTATGGTGTGATTGGCCCGTTAATCTGTAGAAAACCTGTAGTGTGTACCCAGCCGTAGAGAGGTGTAGATGACTATAGCTGTTTGTGATGTGGTGGGAGGGAACTACTAAATTAAATTTTACTGTTTAAAAAAGTTGCAGTGGGAAGTCAGAGTAAGACTGAACAATATATCCTAACGTTGTGCATACTTGCCAACTCTCCCGTAATGTCCGGGAGACTCCCGCATTTTGCAAGAGTCTCCCGGACGAGTGTGGCAATCTCCCTGATTGTAAGTGGGAAAAAATCAGTTTAAACGCCGCGATTCACCCGGAATTGCTGCGTTTAGCCCCGCCCCCGCTGTAAAATGACGCAATTTGCGTCATTCCGTAATGGGGGCGGGGCCCAAATGACGCGATTTCGCCGCCCCGCCCCCTGCACGCCCACCTCCCAGCCGGCATCTCCCAGAAAAAGAAAAAGAAATGTTGGCAAGTATGACGTTGTGCTTATAAGAAAAGTGTAATTTATTTTGTTTTTGTCTTTTAAATGTGTTCCCGTTAAGTCCTGCATTATGTACTTAGTACTTATTTGCTTTTCCTAACAGGTTTATTCAGCAAATACAGCACTAAATCTCAGCAGCAAACACCAGCCTGTACTAATGTAGCTTAAAATAATAGATTGTAATGGGTGTTTACTAAAGCAATCAAATTTCTGGTCCTCCCTGAAGTGGTCAGATGTTTTTTTTTTTCCTTTTCTGAAGGGATTTGTGTGTATATATATATATATATATATATATATATATATATATAATAGTCTGACTTGCTCTTGTAACTAGGACAACATCCTAAAACTCGAGAGCCATTAAATGCACACACAAGAGACAAGGAAGGAGCAGTATCTGTTTACAATGCCAGAGGCACCATCTAAGTCTCTTCCACAGCTTGTGTGGATCATAATGGTAGAAGTGAAAGTTACCCTGAGTGACAGCTTTGAGTTAAATACAATTTATTTTATCTACTTCTCAATTTAAATGGATCCCGCTAATTCTTGTTTGTTTTCGTAACCTATTCTCCTAAAGTAAATGACGCACATTTTGTTTGCCAAGACAGAAGAACGACAAATCTGGGGTGAATAAGGGTTTGCAAACAATATGTCTGTGGAAAATGGAGACGATGTATAAACAATATACAGTAATTGTATTGTTTGCAGGAAGCACAGAGTAATTCACTTTTACATAATTTCCTGTTGGTATATATGTAAGGAATATTAAACGCCATACTTGCCAACTCTCCCTGAATGTCAGGGAGACTCCCTGAAATAGGGGTGATCTCCCGCACTCTCTGAAGAGTCTGGCATTCTCCCTGATGCTGAGCCAGTACAAGACGTGGTTGGCTTCACCATCTGTAGCATGATGACACAGTTCAGAAATTGTGTCCTGTGTCCATGTATTGATGCCTATGGAGGTGGCCATTTTCATGGAGACCAAGATTTAATCAAATACTGACAGGTAAGACAACATAACTTCAGTAATGGAGACAGAAATGTAAAAGACACTTCAGTCTCTAGAGATTCATTAGCTGCTTTTCTTTAACGCTTAGTTGCCTACTCTCCGGAATGTCCGGGAGACTCCTGCATTTCTGGGAGACCTCCCGGGAGAGCAGGGCAACCTCCACATCCCCCGGGATCTCCCTGAAGCCAACGAGGAAAAGTTGGCAAGTATGAGTTTAGTACTGGGCATGAGAGTACCAGAGGGAAACTGATGTATGATCAGTTCCATCAGACAAGGGTGCTGGCCCGGGTGAGTGAGTGGGAGGGTGGCTCCTTAGTTATTATGAGGTTGAAGGGGTTAAAGGAAAATGATGACGAGAGAGGATTATTATTATTATTATTATTATTAATTTTTATTTATAGGGCGCCACTAGGTATCCGTAGCACCGTACAGGGACAGACAGAAACACGATACAGGGTGAGACAGTTAACAAAAAGCACAGTAACTCAGAAGCTCGATGTACAGCTAGATGAGAGGCGAGAGCCCCCAGCGGGGTAGAGAAAGGGGTAGAAGGGCAGAAGGACCTCTTGGAAGAGACAAGGAGCTGGAGAGCAGAGTTAAGGTGGTGGAGAACAGAAGGAGAGGAGGCCCTGCTCGAAGGAGCGTACAATCTAAGGGGAGGATAGGACGGATAGAGACGCAATGGTAGGAGGAGGGAATGGGGAGAACGTAGGCTGAGACGGAGAGGAGGGGAGAGGAAAATGAAAAGGAGGGAGGTAAGAGGGGGACAGGAGGGAGGGCAGGAGTGGGAGGGGGGTAGGGGGACACTGGGAGGAGGTCAATTAGGTTGGGGACTGGAGGGCTTTAAGGAAAAGGTGGGTTTTTAAGGCCCGTTTGAAGCTGGACAAGTTGGGGGAAGTTCTGATGGAGCGGGGGAGCTGGTTCCAGTGGAGAGGGGCAGCGCGGGAGAAGTCTTGGATGCGAGCATGGGAGGAGGTAACCAGGGGGGAAGAGAGGCGGCGGTCGTTAGCCGAACGCACAGGGCGGGATGGAGCGTGAATGGAGATTAGGTTTGAGATGGAGGATTAATGAAGGATAACGATGAGGAAAAGGGGTTAATGGAGAATGATGATATGGATGAGGGGTTAATGACTGACGGAGAATGCGGGGTTAATGGAGAGTAATGATATGGATGAGGGGTTAAGAATTGATGGAGAATGAGGGGTTAACAATTGATGGAAAATTAAGGGGTTAATGGAGAATATTGATATTGATGAGGGCTTAATAATCGATGGAGGATTAAGGGTTTAATGAAGAATTATGAGAGGGGGTTAATGAAGGATGATGATGAAAGAGGTTTAATGGAGAATGATGATATGGACAGGGGGATAGTAATGGAGGGTGAGGCATACTGATTGATGTAGGATGAAGACTTAATGATTGATAAATGAATGTTTGCCTATTATATCAAGTTGCGGCCTTCTATTAGCATTACTAACATTACATTTCCATTTGGACTACTGCAAGAAAGAAGATTCCCATATAATTTTCAAAGGGGGAAAACGACTAATGCTTGGATTTAAAATGTTTTAGTATTTTGCATTTGTAGTAATATTTTTGTGTATTGAAAATGTGACTTTTGCATTTTTTAATAACTGATGTCTCTTGTGTATATGTGACACTTCATAACATTATTATATTCTGTACAAATAGATTAATGGCACGTCTCTGCACGTGACACACGGCATGTCTGGCACAAATGCTGTTATTATGCAGCTGGACACACCTTGGGCTAAGTCCGCTGAAGCGCACTATTTTTATCCACATATTTTCCTGCATGCTCTAGTAACACAAATGCATCCACCTTTGCAACTCCCCATGTGGCTGCCCTCCCGGGGGGGTGGGGGGGGATGTATAAAAGCTGTTGTCGAACTAAAATTTGCTTGGTTAGTAATCTTCTGGTCTATCCTCTCCTCCCATCATAAAATGCTGAATTGTGTGCCTACGTAGATGGCACAATTTGGCATGCCAACACCACACGCATTGCATGAATTCTGGCCTATTTGTTTAGAAATACGAGCATGACATCACCATATGTCATTTGCTCTGCAGGTCTGCAGTTATCCAGATACCCCATTCTGTATATAAAGTAACTGCTTTATTTTGCAGCAATTAGTGAGTTGCACCTTCTACCTTTTTTTTTTTTTACCTCTAATTGTTTTTTTTGCCTTCCATGATTATTTTTATTCATACAGTAAAATGCTCACAGGAAGCTGCCATTTCTGAAAACTGCCACCACCTTTCCTCAGTGACTGACTGTTGTGGAAGCTGGAACATATGTTTTTCCATGTGCATTACCTGTGCAACTCTTCTCTACTGGGAAGTCCAGGAAACGGCTGGAATATGGAGGGGAGGGGGTCAATTCTCCTTGAAGGGATTTCACTGGCCTGCGACGTGGGCGGGGACATGTTGTAGTTATGCAAATCTCATAATCAAGCAACGCCCACTGTGATCATCATACGGTTTTCATCATTCCCTAATGACCTTTTCCTCTAGTAACCCCAAAATCAGTATCTGTTGAACCCCCGGATCATATAGTCACCTGTCTACACATTACAGGTCAGGCTCCACAATCATGGCGCCCTTCACTTAAGTCAATCAAGGGTAGAGAGGGACCAATGCTCTGCCTCTTCTCGAGCTCCTGAATTTTATATGTAGACTAATCCCCATGGGGTCAATATTCGGCAGACACCTCCGGGGCTAAGTAGCAACAACACTTCATCAGGCTCTCTAAGGAAATCAAGACTGATATAAGAGTATTGATAGCATTTAAATCGTATTTGCATGTGGCCAGTGCTAGTTACTTCCAACAGCTGTTCACAGATGTAACATCATTCAAGGGCTTTGTGACTTATCTAGAAGAACGGTGATGCCCGACAATCTGGTTTAAAAAGAACTTTGCTGGTGTGCAAGCCTTTCCCCAGTATAGTGGTAATCAACTTGTAGGTACATAGGCCGACGAACAGGCATATTCAGTTTTGGTGTGACAACTTAGATGCCATACAGATAATAAACAATTGCTGGTTAGTCCTGAAGTGTCCGGATTTTATTGTCACTTTTAGGGCAAAGCAAGTGCTGGGAGTAGACAACAGCAATGTTAATTCACTGTTGTGTTTTTAATGGCAGTCTAGCTGTCCCCAACATACAACAAGAGGATTTATCATGCCCATATTATATTTGGCAGATTTTTAGTCCAACATAGATCATCATCATCATCTATTTATATAGCGCCACTAATTCTGCAGCGCTGTACAGAGAACTCACTCACATCAGTCCCTGCCCTATTGGAGCTTATAGTCTAAATTCCCTAACATACACACACACAGACTAGGGTCAAATTGATAGCAGCCAATTAACTTACTAGTATGTTTTTTGGAAGTGTGGGAGGAAATTGGAGCACCTAGAGGAAACCCACACAAACACGGGGAGAACATACAAACTCCACACAGATAAGGCGATGGTTGGGAATTGAACTCATGACCCCAGTGCTGTGAGGTAGAAGTGCTAACCACTGAGCCACCGTGCTGCTCATACTCCTGCTACTTGGAAAGCCACCAGGCAGCCTGGCATATGTGGCAGGCACACAGAGACATGTGAGCAGGCCAGGATAAGAGTCATATACAAAACCTTGTATGCACAAAACAGAAAATCCAGCAAATAGCTCCCCATACATGTCAGCAAACAGATGGTCTATAGCCATGTGCTTCTACAGGTCTTACACGGGATACTTTCGTATTGTTCAGTCACTGTTTGGAGGTGATAAGGTCCAGGATTCCAACAGACCACCCACAGTCCTTTCCATTCCCTGATATGAAATCCAGAGTTCCGGAACTTCCAATCAGATAATGGTGATAATACCATGGGGACTAACTGTAGGGCTGGGTTGACCCAAACTGGAAACGTTAAGTCAGAATCCTCATCTATGGTAACGGCCTCATTAGATTTAAGCAACATTTAGTAGGATCAGCAAATATTCACACCCCTGTGACAATAATTACAACACTCAACAAAGAGAGCCAAAGAGGCTGAGCCTATGAGCAACTTTCAGCAACTGACATTATCGCCCTTTGATGTGAAAATGTTTCTCTTACATCCGTATTATGCATTTCCCCTCAGCCCGCAGTGAAGTGCACACCTAATTGCAATCATGAAATGCCTTAAGAAGGAAACCATTAATAATTCATTCGTGAAATCACACAGGCTCGGCTTTTTGAAAATAACATCCCCTTACTGTCGGAGAGTGTCTTTTGGAAGGGGGTGAGAATGGGAAAAATGACAGATTTCAGTCATTACCAGCAGAGCTTCACGCGGAGAAAGAAACACCAAGAAAATGTGGGATTAAATAATATGTTTACACTGACGGATACACAAGGAATGCTGTTCCTAATTAGGTTTGATGATTGCTCTGGCACTATGGAAATGCTGGGTGTATGATCAGTGGGACTGTACATAATCAGTGTGTTGATCTGCTTTAAACACATTCACTGCCAGGATAAACAAAAAAAACGACTAAAGTAGTTTTATAGTCATTGAACGATGTCATGGATCAAGGAAAAAACTTCTGTTGCAAAACTACAATACCCAGAATTCTCATGACACTGGTGGATAGCTAGGGATTTGGGGAACTGTGACTCAGAACATGCCCCCTACCCCTTTGTATATAAAAACATTAAGAATGCAATGCACCCTTGGAAGTAAAAACACAACACTTGTGTAGGGTGAAATAAGTTTTAGTTTCAATTTGGACTAATTTGAAGAGCGCCATTGAAAACCACACTGAATGGCATGACTCCCAAAACCGACGGGGGTGCAAGAAGCAATCTATGCTTCACTCACAGCTTGGGTCCTGGGTCGGATGACCTCATCAGACTCAGTATCCGTGTGATGGTGGTGCTACTGGCAACACCATCACACGGAGTGGTAGCTGTTCCAGAGTAACCCTTTTCGGTTGCCGTCGAGCCTATAGCTGTTAATATCCACTCTCGTTACAATGGCACCTGTCAAGGGGCGGAATATATTAGGCAGCAAGTGAACAGTCAGTTCTTGTTGATGTGTTGGAAGCAAGAATGGTCAAGCGAAAGGACCCGAGTGACTTTGACAAGGGCCAAATTGTGATGGCTAGTCGACTGAGTCTGAGCATGTCCAAAACGACAGGTCTTGTGGGGTGTTCCCGGTATGCAGCGGTTAGTACCTACCAAAAGTGGACCAAGGAAGGACAACTATTGACAGGGTCATGGGCGCCCAAGGCTCATTGATGCACGTGGGCAGCGAAGTCTAGCCCGTCTAGTCCAATTCCACAGAAGAGCTACTGTAGCGCAAATTGCTAAAAAAAGTTAAAGTTACAAAAATCCCTTGGCACACTCACAGTGATCTTGACTAATATCAGATGTAAACTACGTTAGATATGCCTGTGCTGTTGCCAGTACATAAATGGCGTTTAAATAACAGCATGTCACATCCGCAATTTACACAACATAAATATGACTGCACGTAAGGCTGGAAATCAGAAGTCTGTAGTATATGGAATGGTAAGCGGTGAACCAGTATTGAAGATCCATCGTGTCCCACCGCTTAGCATTACATATTCTATAGACTTTCCATTTAGTCAGGATCAGTGTGAGAATGCCAAGGTATTTTGTGCAATTGTACGTGAGGAGTGTGGTGCGCTACGGAATTTGCTGGCGCTATATAAATAAATGTTGATGATGATGAGGATGATGGTTACTCCTGCTTTTGTGCAGCCCGTATTGACTATCTGATCTCAAGTGTGTTGCGCCAACCAATTTTATTATTTGAAAAGAGTTAATGTTGGCTGTGATAGAAAGGTGTCAGAACACACAGTGCATGGCAGCTTGCTGCGTAGCTGCAGGCCGGTCAGAGTGGCCATGTCTTCAGTTATTGAAGGGGGGATTCTAAAGTGCTAGAAGCCTGAACTTTGATATGACATTGTCAGTCTTTCTACAATGTACATTTCCTGGTGCATAGTAACCATGTAAAGCAGCAATGTGAGTGCCTGGTGAATCCGTCTCATCCCAGATACGTTGTTATTGCTGCAATAAAAGACACGTCACATCAGCAGAAATACTCTAGTTAGTACATACTTACCAACTTCTTGAAGTCTTGCTCCAGGGGCCTGCCAGGGGAAGTGGGCGTGATGGGGTCGGGGCTCCAAAAATTCGCTCCATTTTGGTCCCGCCCCCATGACGTAATGACGCAAATTGCGTCATTTGACAGTAGGGCCCAAATTCTGCCCACTTCACTAGGAATTGGGCAGAATTATGCCAGATGCGGGGGATTGCCACACTCTCCCGGGAGTCCGGGAGACTCTCGCAAAATGCGGGATTCTCCCAGACATTCCGGGAGAGTTGGCAAGTATGACTACACCGTCCCGTGTAAGACACCTACACCTAAAATCCTAAATGCCCCAGTTTAGCTTTTCTCTTAATTATTGAAGCACAAGCATGTAGCTTGGCATTATCCCTTTTTTTTTTTTTTTTACTGCGACCCTGTGATTCTTAGATCCAGTTTCACCGCTATTTTCTGCATGGCTGAGTGTGTCCACTTTAGTGAAAGTCCAGTGTCCTCGGCTAAATGGAGCTTTCCCTCTGCATATTCTCCCAGCTTGCTGATTTATACTCAGCAAAATGTAAAGTGAAAAGCATAAAAAGAGATTATCCGGTATTGGCAAATGATACAGTGAATCAAACATTTAAAAGATACGGTTGAAAGGACGGGACATGCAAAGCCTATTGTACTATAAAAAAAGAAGAAATTATCAAAGTAGAGCCTTACAATAAGCCTGAATTCATGCGGTATTATTGAAAATGACCTCGTTTTATGGACGTTAGTGGAATGCACAATGTCACAGCGCCACCTAGAGGAGGGTGACGTGAATATTTAGTCCCTCAAATACTCAAAAGTTCAGGATTAACTATGTTAAATAATGGTTTAAGCCTAATTTGGATCCAATGTTACTTATTTTTTTTCTGTTTTGCGTTTGGTCACTTATTGTCAAACTCATATTCCACCAATCTATGATTTCCAGTTGGACGGAAATCCAACTATGTTCTACAAAGGTGCCACCCTGTATTTGCGCAGTAAAATGCCGTTGCATTTAGAGTTCAGCGTAACTGATGCCTGGAGAGGCCAATCAGAGACATGCAAGCGCAAATTAAGTACTATCAGGGACTGGTTGCATATCCAGATACGCCTTTTAGAAGATGCATCTGTCATGGTTCCTGAAGGCCTGGTGTAAAGATAAAATACTTTTACTAACCTACAAGGCCATCAACAGAGCTGCACCAACATACATCTCCTCTCTTGTCTCAAAATATCTCCCAACTCGGCAACTCCGGTCTGCAAAAGATCTGCTTCTCTTATCCACCCTCATTACATCCTCCCATTCCCGGTTACAGGACTTTTTTCGGGCTGCACCCACTCTATGGAATTCTCTCCCTCGCACAATAACTCTCCTCTGGTCTACAAACTTTCAAACGTTCTCTGAAAACACACCTCTTCAGACAAGCTTATAATATTCCTCAACCACCCTCTTAACCTCACTACATTACACCCATTACACAATTTCACACAAGACAACTACTCCCTGTGTGACAGGATCATTTAGCTTATGAGTCACTTTTACCTTTGCAGTCTGGATGGCCGAAATGCAAAATGTAGACTTAACCTCATGTATCAAAATCCCATTGTCCCATAGATTGTAAGCTTGCGAGCAGGACCTTCTCACCTCTTTGTCTGTTTTACCCAGGTTGTTTATTAGTTTACTATGTTTGTCCCCAATTGTAAAACGCTACGGAATATGTTGGCACTAAATAAATAAATGATGATGATGATGATGTGCTTATGATATTGACACCAATAGCAGAAAAACAAAAAGGATAGTTAAAATAAAAATGTGCCCCACTAAAATAAGTAACTAACAGCAGTACTATAGCCTGGCCTGATTACCGCCAAAGCAGGGGGACAATGATTTTAGGGTCCCTCTGGAAAAGCGGCAACCAGCATCCAGCTGGGTCTCCCCCGTCTTAATGTAATCCCGCTTGATCAGCACGGGAAATTGAGCCAGCGAGGAGGTTGGGTGGATATTCAAAAATGTATTAAATATTGCTGTGTAACTACAAGTCCCAGCAGCAATATACATCCCGAGGCTTCTTCCTGCTTATTGGCACAGTCATGGGTAACGCGTGGCCCCTTTGAAGGTTGAAGGGCCGTTATTGCGGCCCCTGAATAGTATTAGTTTGCCTATAGTTGCTCTACAGCATCTTTAAAACATTTTCTGTATGAAAGCGATAAAACTTGATTTCCTTAGCGGCTGCTGTGGAAATTCACTCATTATACTGTAACAAGCTTCAGGTTTTCAGACCAGCTTTGCCCTTGTCAAGGGAAGAGATTATTTGACGAATATGCTAATATCTCTTTGATGCCTATACTCTGAACTGGGTGTTTCCAATAGGGTTCTCTGATAACCCTGCACACTATTAACATACTCCAGTTAGTACCAAATATTGTCTTAATACTTTGGTAGATTGTTAATTAAGTTTAAAGGTTTTTAAATATGTTTCAAATCTCCAGTCAATAGATTGTATCCCTCTATGTTTGTGTTTAAGGGCTGCCCAGCAACCTGGAGAGGTGGATTGTGTGTAGATCAGAGCAACGATGAGTATAAATGAGATAGGTCCTGATACAATCATGGGCTCAGCAGCCACTGTTTTTTTTTTGGGGGGGGGGGGGGTGTGGATGCTCCTATGTGACATTAATTCAATATGGATGTGGAGTGTTGACACCTCTTAAATGTCCAAACGCTGGATAAGACTGGGTTATCTGGTGAAATGTCAGGGAACAGTGACTGAGTATTTTGAAATGTACATGTGTTAAATAGACAGCTGCACTAACCAAAGCCAGGTTTTCCTTATATTTCTGTGTGCGGAATACTGACATTAGTAAAATGGGTAGAAGAAATTGAATTAGCACAAGTTCAGTATTGAGAGGACCTTTATCAGGGGCAAACGCAGGATTTGTAGAGGGGTTTCCATGCTACACCGCCAGTGGGCGTGACCAGCATACATATGGGCGTGGCTATAATTTTAGACAGTGATTGGCTGCTCTCCAATTCTTCCTATCCCCATCATATACACAGGCAATGCTGTGTGCACTACTGTTAGGGGGCACACAACTCTCCCTTTGCGAGCAGAGCCGTGTGAAGCGGGACATACCTCCCAACTGTCCCTACAATCAGGACAAAGTCCTGACTGAGTGTGTCAGAACATATGACAGACTGTCCTGCTCTCTCCTACCTGTCCTTGTTTTTAATACTTGTTGGGGAGAGATGGCTGTGAACAGTGCAGACAGACACAAGCTGCAAAGTGGCTGGTCCCAGCCACCTCAAGCATACAGTACCCTAGGCTGGGAGGGAGGTTTCCAGGCACCAGCAACCCCCCCCCCTCGGTTTGCCTATTTATCATACTTCCCAACTGTTCTGATTTCGGCTGGACAGTCCTGATTTTAGGCCTCTGTCTCGTTATCCTGCTCGGGGACATTTGTCCCACGGTTGGGAATGTTGGGGGAAGGAAGGTATCTAATGGGCAGCCTAGCAATGTCCCCGATGTGACATGACCATGCACCCAGTGTGCCGTGGCCATTACAAGGTTCATATAATTATCCTTCCCCACTATTATGTATAAGAGACCATATGCTCCCTTTAAAATCTTTACATTAGTGGCAACAAATGTCTAGATGTAATAATTACTTTTAGACACAATGGGACTGATGCAGATTTCATTGTAAGCCCGTTTGCATATGGTAAATTTCGTGATCACCCTCTGCCCATGCCCGAGAACATTCCTGCAGTAATCTGTGCCTCTGCAGGGTTGCATGCATCCACATTTGTTCCTGCTTGCCCCCGAATAGGTGTTACGGAGGAGGGTAGGGGCATAGGCCACGTACAATAAGGGCATGTTGGTGAAATTGCGATACCTGAACACAAATAAGCCTTTTACAGACTTTTTATTTGCACCAAGCTTTCATTTTTTTAAAGAAAAGAAAAAGTATCCCGCACCCTTGGTGAGACACCAATACACATGCAGATTGTATCTGTCAATTTGGTTGTTTTCAACAATTGGGACATATGTGATCTTAAACTTACTGTTTTCCTAGAAGATCAGATTGGAATTGATTTTTAAAGCTGAGTACGCACTAATCCAATCCTACTTCAGATGCGATTTCTGTAACGATTTTACCAACGACTGAAAGTCCTGATGAGTGTGTCGATTCATGTGTACACACCAACGTGATTTACCGTCAGATCTGTGCTCTTCATCCGTCATAAACATCTGCTGAAAAGATGGTGACTCTGTACACTCTACAGATATCTACCTATGCTGCAGGTACTAGGTACGTACACACACTTCCACATTTGCCTGACATTGTTCCATCGTTGATCGGAATGTTTAGGAAGTTTAGAAACCCAAATCAAACAACACCATGTGCTTTCATATGACAAAACATGATCGTAGGAGCGTACACACTCTTCCAATATCTGACCAAACGGTTGTGAATCATGTGGTCTAGTTGAAGAGGCTACAAACATGGCTAGCGTTCAGGTCTTTTGTGCAGAAATGCCAAAAACAATTTAAAGTTAAAGCAATGACTGCCAAAATGTAGATTATATTTTCTCTTCATGCTTTTAAAAACATGAAGCCACATATACAAATATTAGACAGTAATGTGTACATTGAAGAACTGTGGATGGAATTATAGCACAAAAAGTAATAAACATATTTTATTCCTCTAAAGACAAATAGTAAAGAGATTTATAGAATCATTACAAATAAAAGCACTACTGCATGTCATGATAATCTTAGGAGACTAGGATTTATTTTTGTAAGAGATCAGATAACATATGACAGTCCAAAGAAAATTAAATAATCAGATGGAAACAAAACGCTTGAGCGGAAAAAAAAAGATTATTTGAAAGGGGGAAATATATATTTAGATATTTAATTAGGCTTCTATGCATTTTATCTACGAGATTACAGTACATTTGTAGCAAACAAAGACAGCAACATGCATTCTGCAATTAGAAGGAATACTGATGTTTGGTGTAATTTATCGTAAGGTTGTACAAATGATAGAGAACTAATAGGATCTCCGCTTGTAGAAAGATGAAGCATGCAACGTTACTGGTAAAATGATCGCATCTGCCTCCAATAACTCTTCATTTATCTGGGCTGTGTGATGGACTAATCTGGAACACAACGTTTTGCTTTAAATATAGTAACAAAATATAAAGAATAATGAAACCAAAGTGTTAGCAGACTCTCACCTTCCTCCTGCAGGAGTCCCGGCCGTCGCTATGACGACCGGGAAGTCATTTCCGGGATCTACCCGACCGTTGCTAAGGCAACGGCCGGACGCCAACAGCAGTAGCGCCGCTTCCCGGCGGCTGGGGACAGCCGGGCGCGTGCGCAAGAATAAACAAGCCTGTGGGCTAACTAAGTAATTATTAGTGTCAGGCTCTGATTGGCTGGTACTGGTATTTAAGGCAGTGAGGTCTGCAGCCTCACTGCCGGTTATAGCTTCTGCTACCCAGTCTGCTGACCTGCTTTGTTCCTGTTCCTGTCTATTGAACTTCTACTGATCTCCCGTGTATGACCCTTGGCTTGGATTTGGACTTCGCTTGTGTATCCCGTGACCCTGACCCTTGGCCTGTTTACCGTTTCTTCTGTTTGCCTGTGACCCTTGACCCCAGCCTGTTATCTGGACTTGCTACCTGCTGCCGACCCTTGACCTCTGCGTGGACCACACTCCGCTTGCCTGGGTTCTCCCCAGCGGGTACACACTTCACGACCCTCTGTCAGTCTGCAGCCCAGCCTGTCCCCACCATCAGGGGCTCCAGTGAACACCTGATTGGCAGAGTAGATTCCGGGTTGTGTTGTGCCGGCTGGAGAGGTTCCTAACACAAAGGCAGAAGGATTTTAGTGATACCACGGGGTCAGTGGGAGAGGAAAATAAATAGCTAGGTCATGGCTTCTTGACAAAAATGGGTCAAAAATGCACAAATGTGTTGGTCGCAATTTCACAGCCGGACTTCAAGGAGAGTGAGCTAATATAATGTATCTTACATGTGCTGCCCAAAATACAGAGTAAGAATGTGCCTGCATCAATAAATGCCTAAAGCATATATTGATGCGGCTGCATGCTAGACTTGCCAGTCATCGTCATCAATATGATGATGATGATCACTGGTGTTTAACGTAAAAAAAAAAAAAAAGAGAATAATTAGATAATAAAAAAAACAGTGCCCCTTGTCCCAAATTGAAACCAGCATCAGAGGTTATAGGCTGGTGTGGCAACCACAAAGGCGGGGGATAATCAGTGTATGGGTCCCCTGCAAAAGCTACAACCAGCACCCAGGGCCGCCAAGAGGAATTTCAGACCCCGATACAGCAACTTCTTGGGCCTCTTTCATAGCCCCTGAAGGGGGTGGGGCCACACCAGGTGTGTGACTCCTCCCACAACGTAGGTACTTTGTACCTGCTCCCCCTCCTCTTGGCGCCCCTGCCAGCACCAGACTATGCCAGCCTGTCACATTATAGCAGGCAGACCCACAGCAGTAAGAACCAGCCTCTGCCTGGTCAGCCGAGAGCTGAATTCACTAAGGGAATTGGGTCTTAAAAAACCCTTCTGGCCGGCATCTGTTGCATTAATAAGTTAAGTTACTAATACATTAATTTAGTGAGTGGGACTAGAAGTTCATGCATGCCTTAGAAGACATTAATTGCTACCACATCATGCTGGTGCTTGTAGAACTACAAATGCCAGCATGCTTGGACAGCCAAGGCATGCTACACCTGTAGTGCCATGCAGTAAATAAACAGTAAATGAAGACAACACTGTAGACAAATACTTCAATATAAATAGTCACTCACCAATCCCTCATTCCCTTCTTTAATACACACCTAAATAATTAGGGATCTTGGGCCTGATTCATTAAGGATCTTAAATGAAGAGGATCCTTATTTCAGTCTCCTAGCCCATAGCAACCAATCAGATTCTAACTAACATTTATCTTGTACATTTTAGAAAATGCTAGCTAGAATCTGATTGGTTGCTATGGGCAACACCTCCTCCTTTTTAGATAGTTTAGTAAATCTACACTTTTGAGTGGTGAATTTAGCTACCTCTTTTCATTCTATTGCAACCAAACAAGGGGCCTGATTCATTAAGGATCTTAAATGAAGAGGATCCGTATTTCAGTCTCCTGGACAAAACTAGGGATGTGCACCGGCCACTTTTGGTGTCTCGTGTTTTGTGTTTTAGATTCGGATTTGCTTGAGGTTTTGGGTTCGGATTTGTTTCGCAAAACACCTGACGAAAGGTTTTGGTTCGGATTTAAGGTTTTGGATTCGGATTTATTTTGAAAAAAGCATAAAAAGTGTTAAAATCAAGGTTTTTTTGGTTTATTTTCACTCCTACGCTATTATTAACCTCAATAACATTCAATAAGTCATTTCCACTAATTCCCAGTCTATTCTGAACACCTCACACCTCACAATATTGTTTTTAGTCCAAAACGTTTCACCGAGGTAGCTTTCTGGACTGCATAGTGCAGTGGTCCCGGTACACAATTTGGTACCGGGGCCACAATACCTCCGCCTTCAAATGGTCTGAATTCCACTGCACAGCTGCCTGCAGTAATATAGCAGTACCACTGGAATTATACTGCAGAATCAGTGAACTTTGTAATATTGCAGTACCACTGGACTTATACTGCAGAATCAGTGAACTTTGTAATATTGCAGTACCACTGGACTTTTACTGCTGAATCAGCGAACTTTGTAATATTGCAGTACCAATGGACTTATACTGCAGGATTGTTTTTGGATATTTTTTTTTAATTTCTTTTTTTTATAACTTTTTTTTAAAATTTTTTACAACTTGGGAATAATGGGGAAATAACAATGCCCTTAGAAGGACAGAGCACAGGACACAGCACCACTGGACTGAGCAGAACACAGCACAGCACAGCACAGCACGAGATATAGCAGGACAGAGGACCACCTAACACAACCTCCCTCTACCCTGATCAATGCCCGAGTGAAGATGGCGGCGGCTAGCGGGGAATTTATAGAATACGAGATCCGACAGCGGGATTATAACTCAGAGCCTCGGTTTCAGTTTTGCAATTGGCGGGAATACCCGGATCTGTCTCGGATCGGCAACGTTCGGGTGGGCTCGGATTTCAGATATCCGAGCCCGCTCATCTCAAGACAAAACCATGTTATGGTGCAAATTAGTATTCTGTTTTGCACATAAGGAACATACTGGCTGTTTTTTCATGTAGCACACAAATACTTGATAGCTTATTTGTACACTGAAATTTAAAGTTGATATTTGTGTGCTACATGAGAAGTTTCTAAAATAAGAAGTTTCTCAAGTTAAGATCCTTAATGAATCAGGCCCCTTGTTTTCTTCTTTCCTGAAGCAATCGAATATTTTTTTTAAAAAAACCCTGTGCCTAGCAGAGCCACGACACGTATGAATGAGAAGGGGCTTGTCGATGAATAGCCAGTAGCCTGAGCACTTTGTTCATAGAGCATGAAAAATGTCTCTGATTGGCCATTCACGTGGGCTATCAATGAACTTATGAAAGTACAGTCTGTAACTAAGGAGTTAAAGTACAAATCAAATAGACACAACCTGGCTAAAATTATTATTATTATTATTATTTTAATACAGTGATGTCCCCTACATTATGCCAACCTAACACAAACCCAACTAATTGCCCAGTTTAATTTGCCCTGGTCAAAACTTTTCTTTAATAGTCCAAATGGGAGGTCAATAGAGAACACAGACCTGGAGGGGTATATGTGAGAACTTTCAGCACTCAGTGGTGTAAGTACCGAGGTAGCTGGGATAGTAGCTGCAAGGGTCACTATAATGACCTGTACATCAGACTTCGGTCTACCCTTTATTAACGTTAGCCTTTTTGTAGTGCCAACATATGCTGCAGACTGGTACAATCAGATTATTTATTAAACTGCTAAATGAATAGATTACCCCAAAACTATGTGACACAAAATTTGATCAGTTACCATGACAGTACTATACTATTTTTTATAATGATGCAATGGGCAAAAAAGAAACATATAAAGTTTATTTCATTTAAATTCTGTCATTTGTTACAATAAACGTTTACCAGGAGTAACTTTTAGGCATCACCATTAATATATAGCTCCTCTTGTTATTTGTGCAAAAAGCTTGTTAAAGCGGTAGGATGGTAGAGACAAATAGTGAGCCTTCTCGGGCAGATTGTGGCATTGTAGCCCTTGTGGAACTACTAGTTTCAGTATGTGGGACCCTTGATTATATAGTGGCTAAGTGGTTAGCACTTCTGCCTCACAGCGCTGGGGTCATGAGTTAAATTCCCAACCATGGCCTTATCTGTGTGGAGTTTGTATGTTCTCCCTGTGTTTGCGTGGGTTTCCTCCGGGTGCTCCGGTTTCCTCCCACACTGCTGCTTTCAAAATTTACCCTAGTCTGTCTCAGGGCCCTCTTAAGAACATCGTGGGCCCCCGGGCACAGCAGTGCACCGGGGCCCCTATATATACAAAAAACAAAAAAAAAAAAAAAAAGATTATATATATATGGGCCCTGCAGCCAATATATTACAAAATAATGACTTCTGAACAGGGCCGTCTTTCCCATTGGGCACAATGGGCAGGTGCCCGGGGACCCTGCAGCCCAGGGAGGGCCATCGGAGGCAGCAAAAAAAAAAAAAAAACTAAAAAAAAAAGAAGAAAATACTTACCTTGCGGTCAGCTGGCGATCCGGCTCCCTCCATGGTCTCCTCCTCCGTCGCGCTCCGCAATGGATGTCGGGGGCGGACGTGATGACGTCACGCCCGACGGAGGAGTAGACCATGGAGGGAGCCGGATCGCCAGCTGACCGCAAGGTAAGTATTTTCTTCTCTTTTTTTTTTCATTTTTTTTTTTGCCGCCTCCGACGGGCCCCCCTGGGCTGCAGGGCCCCCGGGGCGCCTGCCCATTGTGCCTAATGGGAAAGACGGCCCTGGTCTGTCTGTTTGTGTGTGTTAGGGAATTTAGACTGTAAGCTCCAATGGGGCAGGGACTGATGTGAATGAGTTCTCTGTACAGCGCTGCGGAATTAGTGGCGCTATATAAATAAATGATGATGATGATGATGATGATGATGATGATAGTCAGTAGTGGCTGTCACATTTTAACCAGGGAGGGGATGAGAGTAAGACAGGCTCAGCAGCCACACCCCATATCAGTGTACAGAATGATGATTATACAGACTGGGCACATAATGAGTACTATTAAATATTAATATATTCTCAAGCAGCCTATTCAACACATTAAATATTCATGAGGATGCCCATGGCAGTCTGTGATTGGCTGTGTAGCGTGACCGCCTCGCAACGGTCTCCCAGCAACAGGACGCCGAGCCGTCGGTTAGTTTACACGGTTACCATAGTGACGGAGGCCCGCCAGCCAGCAGCAGCCAGCCAGCCGCCGGTGTGCAGCCGATCACCATGTCCGCTCAGGTACTGGTCCCCCGCCCGCTGGTTCCGCAGAGTGTCCCCGCGGACTCCCTGCCCGTCCGCACGGTGGAGCCGGTGTGTAACACGGGCCAGTACTCGTCCTGCGGCCTGGCCAGCGCCGGCTTCCGTACCGCCAAGTACCTGCTGGAGGAATGGCAGCAGGCCGGCTACACCTCCGCCTACCAGGCGTTCGCGGACCGGGACGGCTCGGAGAAGCTGCGCTATGAGGCCAGACAGCTGGCGGCGGAGTGCGAGGCCCGGGCCCAGCGCAGCCAGGCGGACACCACCAGGAGACTGGGCGAGAGGCTGCTGGACACCCACTACTGGCGCTCCGAGCTGGAGCGGGAGATCCGGGACGTGACGGCCGAGACCGAGCTGCTGCTGCAGGAGAAGCGGCGGCTGGAGAGGAGCCTGGAGGCCACTGAGGTCCCGCTCAGCATCTCCACCGACAACCTGCAGTGCCGGGAGCGGCGGCAGGGGGCGGAGCTAGTGCGGGACGGGGCGGAGCTAGAGCTGCTGAAGGTACATGGACCAATGTGCCTATAGACATGTATAATACATGTATGTAATGTGTCATAGCATACCCCCCCCACACCGCCTGTATGTATGATCCTCTCAATGTACATGTTATATGACCTCTGAGCCTAATACCTGTATAATACATGTGTGTAATGTGTCATATCATACCTCCCACACCGCCTGATCCATGTCAGTGTATAGGTTTATGTCAGGATCCCCTCAATGTACATGTTATATGACCTCTGAGCCTATTACATGTATAATACATGTATGTAATGTGTCATATCATACCTCCCACACCGCCTGGTCCGTGTCAGTGTATAGGTTTATGTCAGGATCCCCTCAATGTACATGTTATATGACCTCTGAGCCTAATACATGTATAATACATGTATGTAATGTGTCATATCATACCTCCCACACCGCCTGGTCCGTGTCAGTGTATAGGTTTATGTGAGGAACCTCTCAATGTACATGTTATATGACCTCTGAGCCTCATACATGTATAATACATGTATGTAATGTGTCATAACATATCTCTCACACCGCCTGGTCCATGTCAGTGTATAGGTTTATGTGAGGATCCCCTCAGTATACATGTTATATGACCTCTGAGCCTCATACATGTATAATACATGTATGTAATGTGTCATAGCATTACTCCCACACCGCCTGTTCCATGTCAGTGTATAGGTTTATGTGAGGATCCCCTCAATATACATGTTATAGGACCTCTGAGCCTCATACATGTATAATATATGTATGTAATGTGTCATAGTATACATCCCACACCGCCTGGTCCATGTCAGTGTATAGGTTTATGTGAGGATCCCCTCAATATACATGTTATATGACCTCTGAGCCTCATACATGTATGTAATGTGTCATAGTATACATCCCACACCGCCTGGTCCATGTCAGTGTATAGGTTTATGTGAGGATCCCCTCAATATACATGTTATGACCTCTGAGCCTCATACGTGTATGTAATGTGTCATAGTATACCTCCCACACTGCCTGGTCCATGTCAGTGTATAGGTTTATGTGAGGATCCCCTCAATATACATGTTATATGACCTCTGAGCCTAATACATGTATAATACATGTATGTAATGTGTCATAGTATACCTCCCATACCGCCTGGTCCATGTCAGTGTATAGGTTTATGTGAGGATCCCCTCAATATACATGTTATATGACCTCTGAGATACATGTATAATACATGTATGTAATGTGTCATAGTATACCTCCCACACCGCCTGGTCCTTGTCAGTGTATAGGTTTATGTGAGGATCCCCTCAATATACATGTTATATGACCTCTGAGCCTAGTACATGCATAATACATGTATGTAATGTGTCATAGTATACCTCCCACACCGCCTGGTCCGTGTCAGTGTATAGGTTTATGTGAGGATCCCCTCAATATACATGTTATATGACCTCTGAGCCTCATACATGTATGTAATGTGTCATAGCATACCTCCCACACTGCCTGTTCCATGTCATCGTATAGGTTTATGTCATGATCCTCTCAATGTACATGTTATATGACTTCTGTGCCTAATACATGTATAATACATGTATCTAATGTGTCATAGCATACCTATATGACCACTGAGTCTAATACATGTATAATAGATATATGTAATAGCATACTTCCCACACCGACCTGTTTCATGTCAGTGTATGTTAAATGTTTCTGTCATGATCCCCTTCATGTACAGTGCTGTGTAACTTTATTATAAATAAAAGATAATAGTAATGATTTATCCAGACAAAAGATGCCCCATTTAATACACACCTCAATCCACCTAACCATATTAAGTTTTTGGTAAAGTCCGCTCCCCATAAGCTCTCCGCCCATTTTGGGGTCCACAAATTAGAATTGTCCTGCCCAAATCGGACAGTTGGGAGGTAAAGTAAATGTTATCATACCCTCACATAACCTGAGACACAATACTGTCTTCATTTGTTCTATTTTTGAGTTGTTGCGTCTCTTTTAAGCGCAGAGACATGAGCAATGTGTAAAGATGGCGGAATCTGCCCCACAAAACGACTTTTACACGTCCTGTTAGGTGGCGGTGATTGAGTCCCATTACTTAACAGAATGACCATGGATGTGGCCAGCATTAAAGACCATTATATTATTATTACACCATCAGATAATATTATCTTTCCAGGCACATTATTTACATACGACAACAGGTCTCCTAGATACAGCTGTATCCAATGCACAGACCTAAACATAACTATTGTGGTGTCCACGGGCAAGAAAAAAACCTGAAACAAATTTATCCCTAAGATATAATGACTGAGGGTGGAGTTCCCCTTTAATACAGTGGGTTGAATACATGTGAGGGGGCTATTACAGGGGTGACTATAGGGTAAGTTACCATTTCAGGGTGCAATACAGGTTTCAGGATCTAAGCTCAAAGAAACCAGTTATGCAAAAAGTTCTGAAAACCATAAAGAAAAAAATTAAAATAATTAATGCTGTTCAGTAATGAATTTGCCTAGGGGGACAAAAATGTAAATCTGTGCCTGGATTATCCTAACGTACGGTAGCATAGAGCAGGCGTCGCTGTAAATAATTCTGACATACTCGTGCTTTGTGAATTCTGGTGATATATTGCTCTCTTTCCATTACCCAGGAAGTGGAACTGATTAGAAATGTTCAGGAACTTCTGAAACGGACCCTGGAGCAGACCATCCAGCAGATAAGGTATAACAGATAGCTGGGATAGTGTGTGTGCGGCTTAGTAACACTCTCCAGCTACGTTTTACCTGGTTTACACCAGAAGAACTGAGTTAAGAGTAGGTTTATGTGAGCAGGGGTGTTATATGAGTTTAAGGGGCCTTTGTAGTGCTTACCCTCTCCCCTTGCCCCTCCCGCATATGTGACAAGGGAAGAATGGTGATCGTGCTGATTTCTTCTACCTGTTCTTGCAGCTTTGATCACCTATTGTTGCTGCTGGTATTTTAAGGTCAGTTTCTGATTGGCTGGACCCTGGAATGTTGGGGCCCTGCTTGGAAAATGGATAGCTACTATTCACTTTCTGAAAAACCAAGCAACGAGTGAACTATCTAGACCTCAAATAGCCCCCATATTTAATACAGAGATCCCCAGATTGTATTATTTGTCCCGACACTAGAATATTTGCCCCCATCAACCCCACATTACATTAATAGCTTTTACATTTAATAAAAAGAGCATCCATGTTTTAATTATTAGCTCCCACCTGCTGCTACATTACATGAATAGGATTAAAATATCAAAAATGGCACCCACCAGCCCCCAAATTACATAAATAAATAGCTCACATCAGTAGCCACATTGCAGTAATACCACACTACATTACATTAATACCACCCCACATTTCAGCTCCCACATTACATTAATAACTTACAACATAAGCATCATCTTGCAGTAATACCATCTACATTACATTAATATCCCCCTCTCACATTACACTAATACCCCAGCACTACACATACCCACTAGGCTGCTCTGCAGATAATTACAGTGGGAGGCACACTTCTGTCTGATTCCTGCACAGTCATTGCACACTGGGGGGCCAGCCCCAGCCCCAGGTGTGCTTGAGGGATGGAGGGGAAGCTGACCCACACAGAGGGCAGGAAAGGAGAGGAACAGAGGGGAATGTGAAGGGGAGGAGCAGAGGGGAGACAAGGGGAGGAGCAGAGGGGAAACAAGGGGAGGAGCAGAGGGGAATGTGAAGGGGAGGAGCAGAGGGGAGACAAGGGGAGGAGCAGAGGGGAATGTGAAGGGGAGGAGCAGAGGGGAGACAAGGGGAGGAGCAGAGGGGAGACAAGGGGAGGAGCAGAGAGGACGGAAGGAAGGAATGGAGGTAATGATGAGGACAGGAGCAGTGGGTGTAGGGTTGGGTATGAACAGAGGAGAGGGTAAGGTGTGGAGGAGAGGGGAGGGACATAGAGAAAAATGAGGACAGACACAAAGGGGACTGGAGGGAGAAAACAGGGAAAAGGAGGGATAGGCAGGGAACTGAACTAATAATTGAAGGGGGCTGATCCCTGCTGTCAGCCACAAGACATTTAATACAATGTCTGGCCTTCGGCTAGGGGCCAGCCACCAGAAAGGGCCCCAATGGTCTGGCCGATCCCATATAGGCTATGTAGAGAGAGAGAGGCATAGAGATGATCCGTCCTCGCTCCTTTGAAGCTTCAGCTATAGATCATGGAGGCACAATATTTTACAATGTGAATGACCTACAGTCTTGATCCGCAGAGGTACATAATCAGATGTTATCATGCTGGATAAGGAATATGATTTAAATCAAATCAATATGCATTACCTTTAATGTTTTATTTTTATATTTTTTATTAAAATAGGGATTTATTTATCCCATAGCTACTGATGTGTGAAATGTTGATGGCTCCTTACTTTAAAAAACTATGAGACTTGCTGCTAAGTTACACTAACCATTGTCAGTGCTTGTCCCATACTGCCATCTAGTGGTCGCATTTATATTCATTTTCAGAATGGACTTTGTATCCCAGTGATTTCATTGTGTCTGCTTGATTGATAACTACACTGAATATTACCTCTCCTTAATAGAAGCTGATGTGATAGTCTGCAGAAGGACAGGGAGTGAGGACGAAATATCTGCCCTTATTGCTTATCTTTTCACACTGCTTTCTTGGTTTATTTATAACCCCGCTGGCCAAGGGAGGCCTGGAGGGGTACAGGACTAGTAACCTCTAGGAGTACGGAGGGCTGTAAGAGTGGGTAGCATGGTGGCTCAGTGGTTAGCACTTCTGCCTCACAGCACTGAGTTTGATTCCCGACCATGGCCTTATCTGTGTGCAGTTTGCATGGTGTCCTTGTGTTTATGTCAGTTTCCTCCAGGTGCTCCGGTTTCTTCCCACGCTCCAAAAACATACTGATAGGTTAATTGGCTGCCGACAATATGAACCCTAGTTGCCTGTCTGTGTGTGTGTATATGTTAGGGAATTTAGACTGTAAGCTCCAATGGGGCAGGGACTGATGTGAGTGACATATATTCTCTGTACAGCGCTGCGGAACTGGTGGTGATATATAAATATATGATGATGATTTGCAGCCCTTTCCTTTGTAATAGATGCATCAGCCACAGCATCAGTTTTTTACAGAATATTTTAATGTTATAGTTCTAACAGCAACTACTTTTAACAGCATTGAGTCCCGTAATTGCTGTAGGACCAGAAAACATAGAAACAGAATGTAAATAAACAAAATTTGTGGGCCAAGTGGGTGGGATCATGGGCAGGGGAAGGCTGACAAATTTTAGCCCAGCCCATTAAGAACATTTGAAAGGTAAAAAACTGCAGCTAGCCCAGTGACCCAAACTAGCCCACTATGGGACCGGCACAGGGGGCAGATGGTCCCTCGCCCCAGCCCCTGATCGTGCGTAAGGAAAACAGCCAATGGCAGAGATCTGATCTCATCTGTACTTTTAATTTTGTGCCTCTAGGATACACCTTAGCGGGGAAGAGAATTCCAGACTCCGTAGGATGTAATATAAAGCTCCACAAACAGAGTTGGGCGTGCATACATTTTTGTGGCATAAATATAAGTATTTCTGTACCGTGCATGAGTACTAAAATATATAGATTTGAACATACTGTAGACTTACTGTCTCTTACACGTTGGTGGGGCAAGGCAGGCGTGCGTAAGTTGAGTACGGTAAGGTCATGTTCCCTGGAGATGTGACCTAATGAGACTTACAGGTATATTTGCTAAACTGCGGGTTTGAAAAAGTGAAGATGTTGCCTATAGCAACCAATCAGATTCTAGCTGTCATGTTGTAGAATGTACTAAATAAATGACAACTGGAATCTGATTGGTTGCTATAGACAACATCTCCACTTTTTCAAACACGCAGTTTAGTAAATATACCCCCTGGATATATGCACAGGTTTGCTTCTTAAGAAACGTGTCTTTTGTGGGTACCGGAGGCCTCGTGGAATGATATGTGATCTTGATACCAACCTCCCTATCTAATCACTGATGGGCTGCCTTGACCCTCCAGCTGATAGCGTTTCATTCATTAGCGTCATGCATATACTGCATCAAGTCGCAGCCGTCTATTCGGATGACTTATTCGTCATTTTCTTTTGGAAATTTGTGGGCTGGGGCGGGCTGGGCCGGGGGGCAGGGGAGTCTAGCCGCTGTTTGGGCTGGCCGCCCCCTCCCCCCTTCCCAGTGGATGCAATATTAGCTGAATATTCCCACAGTGCACAGGCGGCCGCATCACATGACACGCGATGACGCGGCCACCCGTGCGCCCCCCGGGCCGAAATTGTGTCTGTAGTTTCATTAAACTTTATATGGAAAATGCGACATTCGCATGTATTACTAACACTGTCAAGCCGCACCTGATACAAAACTACTGCTGTTTTTGAGTTTACACATTTTACACCATATCAGATCATCATTAAAAAACCTCTTTAATTATCTCTCAGCCATATGATATTTTTGTTTCATTGGCAACTGAAGCCAGGCACAACATATAATGTTTTCGTAATAGACAACCCAGCAGTTCAGTTTACCTTTAAACAGGCTGTCAGCACTTACTGGGGATGGAGAGTGGTTTTACAATATCCTGCATTAGAACGAATTGCACTGATAATACTGCGGGCTATAAACCCTATCTATATGGCTTTGATATAAGAACACAGCATCAGAGAATAGCTCAGAGTCACAATTTATCTTTTTCTGCCTGTTTTACCATCCGGTTTTCTCAGACTTTATTTAATCATTAACTTTCATTAGTTTAATTGGTCTGATTAACTGATACAGAGCTATTTGATTGCGTCCTAGGCTTGAGGACTCGGACTTTTGGCTATTTTTATATCTGCCTTGTGCTAATGCAGCATCAGTACATGCCAAAATAACTGTTATAGCACTTTGTCCATGCAATGCTATGTATATTTTTTACAAACACTGTATGGATCACTGACACAACATGGGGTTTGTCAGAAGCACTGTAGCACGTTGGTCAGCATTGCTGCTTCTAAGCGCTGAGGCCATGGATTCAATTTTGCCAAATCTGGAATTGTAAGTTCCGCTGGTGGGTTTCATCCTGGTGCTCCGGTTTCATCCCACGGTTCAGAACATAAAGATATTTAAAGAAATGAACTCTGATATATGTGTGTTTGTGCAGTTGAGAATTTAGGGCTGCGGAACGTTTTAGCACGTTCTAAATAAAGGATAATAATAATTGTAAAAATACCAAATTCCTCTTAAAAATGGAATGGAATCCTTATTGTAGAGTAATTTATTCATCAGTGAGAAAGGGATAAATTGTTATTTTATATTAGTTTTCAGAGTAGACACAACTGTTCTGACATAAAAAAAATCAGTTCAGCTCAGTTTAATGATGGTGTATTGGGCGAAGGAGTCGGTCGTATGGGGAAATAATTGAAGGCGTTGGACAAACAAGACCGACGGATATGTGAGCGCTTATGCAATGCTCTAGAGATCATAAGTACATTCTGTATGTACTCTGCCACGTCACTCACTGGCTCGGCTTGGGCAGGATTGCCCATTTTTTCCCCAGAGAACTGGTCCTATTGTAATAGCAGCCAATTAACCTACTAGTATGTTTTTGCAGTTTGGGAGGAAACCGGAGCACCTGGAGGAAACCCACGCAAACACAGGGAGAACATACAAACTTCTCACAGATAAGGCCATGGTCGGGAATTGAACTCATGACCCCAGTGCTGTGAGGCAGAAGTATATGGCTGATGCAGGTATATGTCAATTTCTCTGTAATATCCTCATCTACTACATGCTCAAATTAATTCCTGTATAGATGGTGGGTATTCTAGAAATCAAGTGACAATGTACATTCCCTTAGGATGTAAGCTCACATGAGCAGGGCCCTCTTCCCTCCTGTCTCCACACCTGTTCTTCTGCTCCGTTGTTACTGCATAGCCTGCCTGGAGTTTCTGAAGTTTTGGTATTTTTTGTTTACTGTTCGTAATGTTTCACCCTGTTTAGTCTACTGTTTGTGCTGTGTACGGCGCTGCGGAACTCTTGTGGCGCCTAACAAATAAAGGATAATAATAATAGAGGAGTTGTTAAAGTGGAAACAAGCACAGGCTACCTTGTACAGGGTCTGCTTAGGAAGAGGGGGGCACATTGTCCAATTTTTTCAATTATTTAACTTACTTTTTTTTACCATGTGCACTGTGTGTGGAAGCTGTTTTGACTTATTAAAAAGTATAGAACAGAACCTAAATAATCATCATCAGTTATTTATATAGCGCCACTAATTCCGCAGCACTATACAGAGAACTCGCTCACATCAGTCCCTGCCCCATTGGAGCTTACAGTCTAAATTCCCTAATACACACACACAGAGACTAAGGACAATTTGATAGCAGCCAATTAACCTACTAGTATGTTTTTGGAGTGTTGGAGGAAACCGGAGCACCCGGAGGAAACCCACGCAAACACGGGGAGGACATACAAACTCCTCACAGATAAGGCCATGGTCGGGAATTGAACTCATGACCCCAGTGCTGTGAGGCAGAAGTGTTAACCACTGAGCCACCGTGCTGCTACGTATAACTGTCAATGCTGGATTGACCATTGAGGGTTACCAAGACCAAAAGTATTTTATGTTTTACCTTGGGATCATAATGACCTCCGGTGGGCGGTAAGAGACGATCTGACATTTATCTGAGCTCCACATTGTATTGGCTGTAACAACGTGCACATGAAACGTCCGCGTGACTCTAACTAACTGCAGGATCAGGTTCTATTTGTGGTGATGGTGTCAGACATCTGCCGGTAAAACTGAGGGAAATGGTTTCATCTTATGTGACAAGTACTTGGAGGGACTAGAGGAGTCTGAAAGAAGAGACAGATAGGAGGTTATGAGGGAGCATCCTGGGACTGGTTGACAGAATGACAGCCGGGAGATGACGGCTCAGATATACGGAGCAGAACATCTGAAACAGCTTTGAAGCTTCAAGATAAATATTTGCATTGTATTCCAGGTCATGTAGGAAGCTAGTTTTGGTGATATTACGAGGGACTGGCAGATAAAAAGTGATGAGTAATGTGAATAAGAGGAAACAAACGCCGAAATCTCTCAATCTTTCACAGCAAACTAATTAAAATTTTGAATATTGACAGCAAGAGTTGGAGTCAGGGAAATAATTCTCTAGACGCAACATCATATGGTGTATGATAGTGACAGTATTGTGTGTGTGTGTGTGTGTGTGTGTATGTATGTATATATATGTATATATATATATATATATACATACACACACACACACATATTAGTGGTCCATAAGTGTGGAAACACCCTTTTAAAAATGTTAACGTTACGTTTAAAGTTACATCCAAGATGGCCTCAATACTGGCTACGTACCCCAAGGTGTTTGCCATCACACCAGATCATGAGATCATACGTGTAGACACTGAGTTAATATTTCCTTACTCATTTCTATTTTTATAGAGTTTTTCCACACTTATGAACCACCATGTATGCTATTTCACTCATTATCTTTCCTCCTCGCCCTCTCTCTTTCTTTCTCTCCTCTCTTTTATCTGTTTCTCTCTTCCTCACTTCCTCTTCCCGCCGCTTCTCTCCCCCTTCTCTTCTTCTTCACTCCCCCCCCCCCCAAATTTCTCTATCGCCTTCCCCATCTCTTCCTCTTTCCCTCTTCTTCTCACCCTCCTTCTCTCCCTCTTCCTCACACCTTCACTCCCTCCTTTTCTCTACTCTTCTGTTTCTCTCCTTCTCTCCAGCCCCCTTTTTTTTTGTGTCTGTCTCTGCGTCTGTTCCCCCTATTACTTCTCTTTCGTTCATCCTCTCACTATTCTCAGCCTCTCTTTTTTTTTTTTTCAATCTTTTCTCTCTGTTTCCCTCCTTCCTCTTCCTCTCCCTCCCCTTCTCTCCTTCTTCTCCTCTCCTCCCCTTCTCTCCTTCCTCTTCCTCTCCCTCCCCTTCTCTCCTTCCTCTTCCTCTCCCTCCCCTTCTCTCCTTCTTCCTCTTACTTCCCTTCTCTCTTTATTCCTCTCTTATCTCCTTCTTCTCCTCTCCCCTTCTCTCCTTTTTCCTCTTCCTCTCCCTCCCCTTCTCTCCTTTTTCCTCTTCCTCTCCCTCCTCTTCTCTCTTTCTTCCTCTCTTTTCCCTCCCCTTCTCTCCTTCTTCTCCTCTCCCTCCTCTTCTTTCCATCTTCCACTTACTCCCCTTCTCTCCTTCTTTCTATCTTCTCTCCTTCTTCTTCTCCTCTTCCTCCTCCCCTTCTGTCCTTCCTCTTCCTCTCCCTCCCCTTCTTCCTCTTTTCTCTCCTTCTCCTTCTTCTTCTCTCTCTCCCCTTCTCTCCTTCTCCACCTCTTCTTCTTACTCTCCTTCTCTCCCTCTTCCTCACTCCTTCTCTCCCTCCCATTCTCTACTTTTCTCCGCTTCTCTCCCTCCTCTGCTCTTTCTCTCCTTTTTACCTCCTTCTCTCCCTCGCCTTTTATCCCGCTCCTTCTCTCCCATCATTTCATAATCTCATATTACGGGGGGCTGCTATATAACACATGATATCTTGAGTGACCACTGTAGAAGTGTATGTTTCGCCATATTGCACACAAGAAAAACATTACATTACTGTAGCAACCAATCACAGACTAGTATTTTTACAGTAGTTTACAAAATCAAAGCAAATATCTGATTGGTTGTTACAGGTTACTGCATCTTTTTTTCCTGTTCATTAGTTTTCATAAATTAAGAGCCAGAGGGATTTTTATATTTGTATACTATAAATTATCCTTTCATGTCATCAAACGTTGTCTTACATCTGGCCAATCGTAGTGCCTGAGACGAAGAGCGATCGCTGTTATCTTGGACTCGCTCCGTTTTACTGACGTGATTTCTGTCTCTTTAGGATGAACAGAGATGTCAAGGAGAAGATGGAGATGGACTGGTCAGACAAAGTGGAAGCATACGACATCGACGTCACATGCGGCAGATACAATAATCAAAGCACTGAGATCCAGTTCCATCAGAACTCATCTAAATTGGAAGACAAGTAAGGACACAAAGTGTGGGGAGTACCTACATCACTGAGAGGGGGGCTACAATTAGGCTGGAGCAGAGGTGGAACTAGCGAGCTGTGGGCCCCGATGCAGGGAGGCGGGGTGGAGGGAACCGGTGCCCCTGACTCTCAGCATCTGCCATGCAGCGGGCCCCATTGTCTCCATGGGCCCCTGTGCACTGCACCTGCTGCCCCAATGGTAGTTCTGCCACTGGGCTGGAGCCTACACCCTGCAAAGTTCTTTTCTACAATAGGAGCTGATTTTGGTTAGGAGCAAATCCAGCTACTCTGCAAAATGTGCACCTGGAAAATCCATTTTGTGTTGCAGGAGGGGTGCACAAATTAATGCACAAATTAATTTAGGGTTGTAAGGAGGACGGGACCTAACCCAACTATAAAATGCAGTATGTGTGTGCAGCATGCAAGAGTGTGCAGTATGTTTGTGCAGCATGCACGAGCGTGCAGTATGTAAGAGCGTGCAGTATGTGTGTGCAGCATGCAAGAGCGTGCAGTATGTAAGAGTGCGCAGTATGTGTGTGCAGCATGCACGAGCGTGCAGTATGTAAGAGCGCGCAGTATGTGTGTGCAGCATGCACGAGCGTGCAGTATGTAAGAGCGCGCAGTATGTGTGTGCAGCATGCACGAGCGTGCAGTATGTTTGTGCAGCATGCAGGAGCGTGCCGTATGTAAGAGCGCGCAGTATGTGTGTGCAGTATGTAAGAGCGCGCAGTATGTGTGTGCAGCATGCAGGAGCGTGCAGTATGTAAGAGCGCGCAGTATGTGTGTGCAGCATGCAAGAGCGTGCAGTATCCAACCCGCGTGCAAAAAGGTTTGTATTCACACCCCTAGCAGTGTAGCATTGGTTGCTGGTAATTCTGCACCCGGGTAACATTCGCACCAAACTCTAAAAGTATGTAAAAATCCGCAGTCCCAAAGTTCCATTATATATATATGTAATGGGGATAAAACTGCACTTCTTTATATAACCTCTTCTTTGGAGCATGATTGGTGCTCAGTCATATAGTGTTGATTGAAACAAATGACTGTATCCAGGAAACCTGCACTCAACACGCAAAGTAGTTATGAATAAAAATCAAACTAAACAGCAACAAGCAGCCCAATGATCGTTATGGTGACTTAATGTCATGTTTGTCAAAGGTGGCGTAATGGAGGTGATTTTAGATCGATTATGGACCTCTTGTAGAGTTGGACGCAATATCTCCCTAAAACGCAGAAGGAGATTGCATCCCAGAAAGAGGCACATTTTACAGGGGTATGTTGAACCAGACGCATCTAAGCTGATCGTTATCACTATCAGTTAGTAACTTATACCAGTGATCGAGCACCCGCAAGATTCCCGTCTCCTGGAAGGTGCGTCTGTGTCTGAGTCTCAGCCTATGTCCGTGTCTCAGCCTATGTCCGTGTCTCAGCCTATGTCCGAGTCTCAGCCTATGTCCGAGTCTCAGCCTATGTCCGAGTCTCAGCCTATGTCCGAGTCTCAGCCTGTGTCCGAGTCTCAGCCTATGTCCGAGTCTCAGCCTATGTCCGAGTCTCAGCCTGTGTCCGAGTCTCAGCCTATGTCCGAGTCTCAGCCTATGTCCGAGTCTCAGCCTGTGTCCGAGTCTCAGCCTATGTCCGAGTCTCAGCCTATGTCCGAGTCTCAGCCTGTGTCCGAGTCTCAGCCTGTGTCCGAGTCTCAGCCTATGTCCGTCACATTTGCTCCAACGCACCTTTACATGTCCCCTCCTTCCAGCGTTCTGCCTGTTTCATCATAAGGAGCCGTTTAAGTAAAGAAGGCATATTGTGGCTCCAGCAAGTACTTAGGGGCGGGTGCAGGGAGACAGTGGGGCATCTCTACAGTTTGTACTGTCTTGTGGCAGTCTGCACATGCTCATGACCATAGCTGGAGCCCGGGAGACAGGCAGGGAATGGTCCTCAGCCGTTTCTGTTTGTAATTTATTATAAACACAATGGGAACGGCTGTGTGGCATCCTCTGAATGCCGTTCCACCAGGCGCCTCTGTGAACTGTGTGGCTACACTAAATATAATGTGTGGCTGCACTGTTACAGGGTATGGTGGCTTCCGTCAGTAGACGGCTTCAAACGGGGGAAGAGCCTAGCACACTGATTGGTCAATGGCTAGAACTATACACCAATCACAGTGCTGGGATCTGTCTAGTAGGTATGACGGTATCCCGGAATAGACAATCTTCAACTCCAGCTCCCCAAGAGATAATGTAGGACTGCCGGAGGGGTAAGTAGTTCATTTGTGTCTCCACCAGAGAGCTAGGGTCTGCATTTTGTCAAAAACAGAGATGGGGAGGTGGGTGGGTTCTACATTACAAGGGATTTGGAGTCTGTTTAGTAAAGTCTCCAGAGAGTAATGTTTAGAGATAACCACAATGCTCTCTGTATGGTATGGAAATCACTAGGATGCTCTTTGTATTATATAGTGATCACTAGAATGCTTTATGTATGGTATGGAGATCCCTATTACACTCGCTGTATTGTGTAGAGATCACTAGGATGCTCTCTGTATTGTGTAGAGATCACTAGAATGTTCTCTGTATTATATAGAGATCACTAGAATTCTCTCTTTTATATAGAGCTCACCACAACGTTCTCTGTGTTACATAGAGATCACTAGGATGCTCTCTGTATTGTATATAGATAACTAGAATGCACTCTGTATTATATAGAGATCACTATAATGCTCTTTGTATGGTATTGAGATCACTAAAATACTCTATGTATTGTATTGTATAGAGATAACTAGAATGATCTCTGTATGGTATGGAGATCACTAGGATGCTCTCTGTTTTATATAGAGATCACTAGAATGCTCTGTGTATTGTATGGAGATCACTATGATGCTCTCTGTATTGTATAGTTATTTCTAGGACGCTCTCTGTACTGTGTAGAGATCACTAGAATGCTTTCTTTATTATATAGAGTTCACTAGAATGTTCTCTGTATTATATAGAGATCACTAGGATGCTCCCTGTATGGTATGGAGATCACTAGAATGTCCTCTGTATTATATAGAGATCGCTAGAATGTTCTCTGTATTGTATAGAAATCACTAGAATGCTCTCTGTATTGTGTATTGTTTATTAAAATGCTTTATGTAATATATGTCAGTCATTAAGATCAATAGTTCATATACGTTCTTTATATTTCATTGGCTAAATAGATCACCCCCACATTGCATAAACCAGGCCACCACAGTTTTTGTCACAGCGCTCCCTTGCACTTACTGTGAAGTATAGTTAAAAAACTGCAGGTAAGCTATACCGGCTCAGTCTATGGGCGTTTTGTCATTTGCAAAAGACGTAAAGTTACATCATTAGATATCGCCTTGCTACTTTTTTAATTATACATCACAAAGACCAGTAGATGGCAGCAGAGGATTAGCTCAACAACACTAATACAAATTCACACAGCATTTTGGTATATTGCTAAGGTATAGGCAAAATTAAATGTGCGTCAGGGTCCAGACCTATACGCAAAAGAAAAATGCTAAATTAGATCTATTTAGACAGAGACTCACGTTAATAGCAATGCAGGGAATGTAGGTTTAAAAAGCTATTCTAATTTGTATAAAAAAAAAAATCTGCTTTTGCAGTAGCGTGGGGTTAATTCAAACATTGTTTTAATGTAAAAAGAAATGATATAAATGGGAGGTAAAATGCCCTCCATCCATTTCCGTACAAATACTGCAAAGCCATTAGCTGTCACATTGACAAATTAATGAACTGCCACAGACGCTCACTGTTTGGTGAAGCTAGCCCTAATGCATTATGGATATAATTCTCTTTATCACACTTTATAACACATTAGTATTTCTAAAGCACTGTGCTGTATCTTAGTTTAGGTGATGCAGGATTCACCTCTATTAAATGATAAGAGGAACCACCAATCTTAATGTGCGCTCGTGTGACCGATATTAACGTAACACTCGGTACACGTCTTCGGGATGCCGTGGAGCTCGCTGCAAACATACAAGATAGACTTGTGGCACCAGCGTGTCTTTGCGGATTTAATACTCATTCACCATCCAAAGCGGTAATCAATGTTATTTACTGCAGCGCTCATTCTCAGTCTTAATTAGTAACTAGATTACTCTCTCCTGAACCTCAATAAACTTACCAGGCATTGTACATTTTTGTTTTAAAAAAAACAGATAGTACAAGAACATGAAAGGTGATTACTCAAAATAAAAGTTTCAGCGTCTTCTGTAATATAAAATATACAGGAATTTAATAAATATTCTGGTTTGCTATGTTTAAACTCTACATTACTGCCCAATTTTCTTTCCACCCTTGTTTCTCCAGATTGCCTGCCCTGGGACCAGACAGATTTATTAGGGGAGGGGGCCTCCGCAGTGGATTAAGGGATGTGGCGGGCTCTCTTTCTAAGCAGCAGCTGATCCTAATATGTGGGTAGGGGGGGGCACCATACTGAAATAAGGTATGTGGTAATGGGCCCCAGTTGTAGGAATTGTGTCGGCCAATCCCAAGGTGTTGGGGCCACAACAGCTGCAGCCGTATTCTCTCCGCCCCACAGATGCGCATCGTCCCGAGAGAGGAGCCCGGCTCTCGGGACATAGGGGCTCCCAGCAGCGTTGATGATGTCACGCAGCTAATGACATCACAGCGCTGTCAATGGAGAGGAGCCGAGAGGAACCAGAAGAAGTAAACTAACTACTACAGGTGTAATACAACATTTGGAATCCTGAAAGTGGGACAATATAAGCCCCGCCACCCATCCCACCCAAACTCTGCCCACAAACGGCCAAGATTCTGTCAATGCTCCACCCACTTTTCTGTTAGGTCCCACCCATTTTGCGGTCTGTGAATCGGAAAGAATCGGCTGGAGAGAATGGGGAAGGGGCAGATGTTGGGTAGAGGATAGTTTAAAAATGGGGTTGGGGTGAGAAAAGGAAGGCGGGGGCCCTGACTGTTACATTACTACTGGTGGCAGCTCTGGGTGCATGGCTTGTCAACCACTCTGTTTCCAGTTAACCCTGATTTATAGCAGATGAGGGTACGGACAGGCACGGACCTAGACGTAAATTTTAGGGGGGGTGTCAATTTTGCATAATCACGGCCCTCCTTCATTCTGATCGTCTGGCCCTGGGAAAAACACAGTCCACCGCCCACAGTTGGCCCCACCCCCTCCGCATGTTTTGATTGGTGTCTTGAACCCAAATTTAAAGGACTTGTGCTGCTAGGGGGGGCGATTGCCCCAGTCACCCCCCCGGATCTGCCACTGGGTACGGGATATTGCAGTACGATCCAGCGTGTCCATTACTGATCAGCATGGGTTGCCAGGTCACGCCATAAAGACTAATAGCATTTACACAGCAACTAATCAAAATGATTGCTTAATACTTGTTTCCAGATCCTGTAATACAAATAATTATCCTGGTTTGTGATCAGATTCTGCACCACTATTTCCTGGCTACATATGAGTAAAAGCTGCCAGTTGGCAGATACACTGTATTATCTGTGCAGTTTCCTGCACTGTCTCTTATATCAAACTCTGACTAATCTCCGTCCTATCACACAGCTGCTCTCTGCTTTACCTGCTAGGTATATTTACTGGAATAATCCGTCATCTTCCTCATATGAAATGGATATACTTGTATATAAATGTACATGGTATTTATGTGTGTACGTAATGTTTATAGGTATTGAAAGGCACAAATGTATATAATAATAATAATAATAATAATAATACAATATATGTTCTTTTCATTACTGTTGTTAATATTGGACAGTCTGTTAGTAAAAATGTAGCAAATGACTCATTAAGGAGAGCAAGAAAAGGAGTAAGTTTACTCCTGGACAAACCATGTTACAATGCAAGGGGTGCAAATTAGTTTAGTATTTTGCACATAAGTTAAATACTGGCTGTTTTGTCATCTAGCACACAAATACTTGATAGCTTTATTTTTACACTGAAATATAAAGTTGATCTAGGACATGTCCTACCCCAACTATAAATCTGTCCCCACATTTTAAATTTACCTCCCCCTCCAACGCAACATGGTTTTGCCAAGGTGCAAAGTTACTCTTTTGTTTTGCTTTACTTTCCTTAATGAATCAGGCTCTAAATGTCTAAAGAAATACAGAGTATAATAAGGTATGACAAATGATAAGGTGTTTTTGGATTATTGTTCTCTTTTACGGTAAAAGTCTCACACGCAGGGCTGGAACAAGCTAGGTGGGGCCCGTCCCCCCCTTGGAAGTAGCTCACCACCCTCAGGCCTTGCTCCTCCCCCAGGGAGCAGGGACCACCCTCTGCTCCTCTGTCTGGTAATGTGGCGCTGAGCAGTGACATCATAGCCACGCGCCACACTCCTAGCCCATCACTGACATGAGGAGCCCCAGACGACAGCTTGAAAGGTACGAAGCTCCCTCCCAGCTGCTTCTCCTGACGTCAGCGGCCAGGACCCCGCGGGAGGGTCGCCACCCACGGTAGCGCCACGCCGGCTCTTCTCTGCTCTCTTTTTAAGCTCTGCCATATTAATGCTTAGATACAGCATCTTACAGCAGGTTGACTAAAGGATCATGGTTCATATCGAAAACGCTTATCTGTCATAGAGGTTTCTTTCTCAGATTCTTTTTACTTGGACTTCTCTGGACTATACAACCTCTAAATGTTAATCAAACCCGTCCTTGCCAAGACACGCGTTTTTAATATATCTATAGCATCTGGAGTGTTCCAGTAGTTTAATATGGAAATCTCAAAATAATTATTTACATCTGTGTTTTATTTCTCCATTCCATCTAATCATTCTTTGATAGTCTTGTATAACACACTTGGGTAAACCAGAGATAGATAAATAAGAGGTTTTTCCTGCATCACATTGTATACAAACCCCCCCCCCCCCCTTGTCCAAATAGTTCTACTACTGAAAGAGAACTTCCAAAACTGTCGTCTAAACCATTCTGTGTGGAGTAACGTTTATGGGCCGGAGTCATTAAGGCACGTATCTGCCTGTTTGGAGCGTATTCTGCGCAAAATCATTCTGTGCGCATGCGTAGCAGCCGCTGATTTTTTTTTTTGTTCAAAAGAAAGGCTTACTACAGTCTATGTTTTAGGGGAGTGAACTGGGTGGGGATGGGGCGGATTAACGTATGCAGAGTGCAGCGATGTCCAAGTCAGCTTCAGCCGTATCTCGTGCACCAGCATGGGGTCTAGTCTAAGTGCTGGCGGCACTAGAGCAGCGGGATTCACCTGCCACAAAACAGTTCCAGATATGGATTACCCCCCCCGCCCCTTGGTGCATCCAGCCCTGTGCGGAAAGTACTAGGGCTCTTCCCACACTCCTGGGCATCCGGTGTGGCGTACTATAGTGAATGAATTCAGTGTAAGCACTATTTTAGTTTGTGGAACTACAGATATAATTTCTCAGTGTGGGAAACCCCTAGGTTATAAATAGACCATTGTAAGGACATTGTATATTGGAACAGTACTCCACATGGCATATAACACAGCATTATAGAATGTGACCGAGTCTGAAGAAGTAGGACCATATTCTTGGCCCGTGTAGCAGATGGATCAGGTTACACTCACATTCCTCCCAGAGAACCAACAATATATATATTTGGTGAGATGAGAACCCTCAGTTGGCTACTCTCCACTTATACAGCAAGATAGTAAATACACTCAGAAGGATTGCCCCTTTGTTAAGTGTAAATAGTCGCACCTAGGCCGGGATAGATGGCCGAGATCTGGCTATCTGGTAATGGTGGTACTGTTTCTCTCCCAGCACTTCTACACCAGAGACGTGGGCCCAGTACAGCCACGAGATCATCTATAAGGCGGAGAGAGAGAGAATGGCCTCCATCAATCTACGTTCTCTGATTGACAATATTCTGGAGGACACGACAGAAGACCTGCGGTCTCAATGCGACGTTGTGAACAGCGCCTTCGCACAGCGCTGCGAGGAAGTGGAAGATGCCAAGAGAAACATGGAGAGCCACCTGCAAAACGTAAGTCAGAGATCCATCTATATATGTAGTAATTACCTACATAATACACCGCAAGGCTGCTTGCTCTAGATTATCCACACACAGAGAGTGGACCTTGTCTAATACATCTATCACAAGACAATATGTAGACATAAACAATGTTTATATATACAAATCTGTATAGTTTATTTCATATTCATGTGTTTATGAAATAGACACCAGATGTTCATGAGAGTTTATCTAACAGTCTCTAGTAGAAAAAGTTAATTGGTATGAAGTTCTGTTTACAGAGCAGGCTCCTCATTGGTGTTCGGAGGTCACATGAGATCAGCCAATGCACCAATGAGATGTTCCTTGAGGTCAAAAGCAGAGCTGATTGGACAGATCACTAGCATATAATTTCCATGTTCTAGCCCAGGGGTAGGCAACCTGCGGCTCTCAAGGTGTTGTGAAACTACAAGTCCCAGCATGCTTTGCCAGTAAATAACCAGCAGATAGGTGGCAAGACATGCTGGGATTTGTAGTTTCACAACACCTGGAGAGTCGCAGGTTGCCAACCCCTGTTCTAGCCCAAGACAAAATTGACGAACGGCTGAATGACCAAATCTATGTCCACTGTCCCCTATGGGGGCCGATTAATTTGCAGCAGGGTGAAAGTCAGTGGTGTATGAAAACAAAATAGGGCGTGGATCACAGAGAGGAAAAGAAAATCAATTAGTGAGACAATGGAGTTGAGCTGCAAGTGGCTCTAGGATATTATAATCCAACCTGGTGGCCACGCGTCATACGTCTACAGTAATCCTGTACTGTCCTACGGTGACATTGTAACTCCTATGATAGGTCCCTATTGGCATTCCTTCCTATGCAATGACATTTCCACTCCAATGTAGCTGTAATGCCGGCAACCAGATAAGAGGGAGATGAATAAATAGTAAATAAAGATAGATGGAATTGCGCCATCATTTTTCCGTGTAGATGAAATCTGCTCTTCGAGTAATAGATCTTAAGCATCAGAAATACCATAAATGTTCCTCAACTCAATATATATACATCACTCAACAGGAGAATCCACACCATATAATAATGTTTAAATAGCTGACACGTTGAGGGTGCATTCGGATAAAGCCTTGTTTTCGCCACACATCTTTACAAAGTGATTGTTGCAGCGTTAACAGTTTATCTCATTTTATGGTAGCTTATAAACTGCTTCCTCACCGCATTATACAAATTGAAAATACACAAACACAGCAGGATGTTTAAAGCCATGTCAAGTGTATTAGTAATATTGCGGTATTGTTTGTAGGTATATTCATGTACACTTGTACTTATTCCTCTTTTATTCTATATATTTATTCCACTTAGTAGAAATGATATTCATTAACAGAATCTAGAAGTGACCCCTTAGTCGTGTGTATGTGATGACTCTAATTTGCATATCTGTGATATATCTATTGTTAGCACAATTAATTTAGTTCCATATATTCTTCAGCCCTTTCGCCCCATGAAGCGTTGGTTTCCATAGCAACCTTCCGCTACTCAGATCATTAAGAAAGGAACTTAGAGCATTATTAGATTCACTTGTTTTCTTATCTGGGATAATGTAGCTCTTTTGGCGAAAAACACTTGTTCATTAGAGAGGAACCTTGTAGCATAACGTTAATGATGAGATAAATATTTGACGAGCCGGAATATTAAACAAAACTAATCTCTTTTCCTGTTAGATTTGTGGACAGATATGCAAAAATGTCGACAGAGATTGGGGGCTAATATACATCATCGATAGCGTTAGTTAATAAGAATAATTGTAGATGGACAACCAAAATTGATTTCCAAATAATAGTTTAAATAATATGATACATTTATCCGAAATCCGCACAACCTGTCGGATAAGTGTGCTAAATCCTAGTACCGGCTGTTTTATGCCGTGCCGGATATGCATTTGAGATTCAAACATTGCCACTCACTATGGGGCACATTTATCATTAATCGGCAAAAGTGAGAAATTGTTATCAATCCTTATCGCAAGGATAAGGATTGAACTATTTCTCAAATTTATTAAAAAGGGGTCACAGGAACAGCAGTTCCGAAAAACTGCTGTTTCTGTGATAGAAAAAAATCACACTTACCCCCCTCTTCGGATGCGCTGTCTCGGGATCGCCTCTTCGTTCCTCTTCTTCCTTCAATTGCGCATGTGCAGTGCACATGCGCACAAAGTCCCCACTCTGTCTCTGCAACTATTGTTGCAGAGTGAGCGCTGAGTGACAGGGAGGGATCATGTGATCCCTCCACACATGCGCTGTCCAGCTCTGTTCTTCGGAGCAGAGCTGACAGCAGTGGATTTCTTCAATTCCGATAATGTACGCTGGCGTACATTATCAAGACAAGTTCCCGAATACCTTTGGGTATATCTGCTCCGATGCACCTTTAATAAATTTGCGGAGGGCACATCGGGACTTTAATTCCACGGTAAGTGCACAATAGTGCACTACCGTGATTTGTTAAATATGCCCCTATGAGTACTGTGGTACTGTTTGTAAGGTTACCGCCGAGCGGACAGAGGACTGCAATTGATGACGTCCATTAACTAGCTGATTAAGGTCCTTTGTTGAACGCAGTTGGACTTCAATGGGATATTGTTCCTTAAGTGAACTCTAAAGCCGGGTGTAACGACACCGTAAACTATCATTGGATATGCCGAAACCATTTAGACAGGTGTAGCATCGATCCTTATCATTAAGTCTGGTTAGAGAAGAGGGCTTATTGAAATATGCTATTTGTTTTTTTAAGTGTGATGGGCAATTTTAATTTTAATAAGTGTATCATTAATTGCCAGTACAGTCTGAATGTGGGATCGGTTATTCCTGCCATATCTATTGTTATACGGCTCACGTTTAGCCCCGGGCTTTGCTGTAAATCTCTTTTCCTGTAATATTTAATTGGCTATAAGCATTCAAAGCAGGGCTGGCTGCAAGGACCATTGTAGGTCCCCCTGAGCAAATAATTCTACATGTATTTCTCACTGAACTGGGCGGGGGCTGGCAGAGAAGCACCAGGCAAAATATATCTTGGTTTAAACTAAGCCCTGTTCCCCCAACTAAATGAACTGTGAGAACCCCATATAGATAGTAGAGGTCATGGCACTTTTGCAAAAAAGAATATTCTTGTAGTCTTCACTGGAGGGTGAATGTTTCTCCAGATATGGCCGCCTGCTTGTCAGGTAGAATCTGATTGGACAACAGTGTGACTTGTCCAACCCCACACAGCGTAATCCACATGCAACATTCTCCAGGCTGTCCTGCCTGGAGAACAAGCCAGTGCAGATGCTTTAGCATAAATCTGTTTGCATCTGTTGTTCCCCAAAGAGCGATGTCGACCTTTGAACAACCTCCACTCTTCAGTAACTGTCCTACCAGTGTAGCATTTACACCCAGCATTATCTCATATGAACGGTGAGCTATCAGAGCTGGGAGACTGGACCGGTTCCAGTACTGCAGGACCAGACTGGGTGCGTCATTCATATCACCTGCTGACAAGAGGTGTGTAGTGTATGCAGTACCTGATTGGTCAAACTGCCATTACCACTGCCATCCAATCGGGTGCCATTGTAACTACACGCCTTTCATCCAGCCCACACAAACCCTTTAAAGAATGTTGTCCTAGAGCTGTGTTTCCATCACATGATTATAGAATAAAGGCATATGATGGGGGCAGGGGGCATCTGCCCCCCAGGTCGGTCGCATAGTGGGCTAACTTGGGCTGGGTCACTGGATCACCTGCATTTTTTTTCCTTTAAAATGTTCCTGATAGGCTGCTGAGATCTGCCAGCCCTCCGCTGCATCTAGGTGTGCATGCTGATATCCTTGTAATTATTTGAGACGCTACAAGTCATGGTTATTATTTAGATATAATATGATGAGGTTCCATTGAAAAGAGACCAGTTTTTTATATGTGCATCTGTCATTTTTCTCTACACAGACCTTGAATGAGATCGGAGGTCAGGAGAAAAACATATCCGCCCTCAAGCAGGCTATTAAAGATAAAGAGGCACCTATGAAAGTGGCACAGACCCGGCTGTATCAGCGATCTTACCGGCCTAACGTAGAACTCTGCAGAGACCCTGCGCAGTTCCGGTAAGTCTATTCCGCTCCCGCTCTTCCTGAATGTGTGTCTGGCTGAGGATTCTGGGAAAAAAAAGTATTATTGAGCCAGAACAAACGGTCAGGGGTGAAGGTACTGTGGTGAGAATGATAGTGGCAGCGAAGACGGCTGTGCCCGCTTGGGAAGTAATGTGTGGTGGTGGGACAGGTGAGTAGGCGAGAAGGGGCTATCGCCAGAGATTCCACTAGGACTCATTTAATAACTGTTACGGCTAACGGCTACCGAGATAAACTTTTAGAACCATAGGTATCGATGTCTTCACCTATAGCAGCCGCCTCTCCCGTAGAGCTGAACTTGCTCACAGGTACTCGGATGCCCTCAGGTCTTCAGCTCGGCGTAGTAAAAGTTTATCAATGGCGGTCGTAGCGAAGGTGGAACAGGAGGTGGTAGCCAAGATAACGGAGTTGGTGGTCAGACGCAGGCCGGGATCAGGGGGTCCGTAGCAACAGAGTGGTCAGGGTCAGGCCAAAGGGTCAGGGTCATAGGAGAAACAGCAAAATCCAGTATTCAGGCAGAGATCAGGGCTACAGGCAAACAGGCAAAGTCCAAGTTCAGGTAAGGGTCACAACAGGAGGTCAATCCAAAGTCAGGAGACAAAGGAGCAGGTCGGCAACCAAACAGGTAGACGTGGCAAACTGAAAACATAACATTCCATCAATAAGAGAAACCTATGTGTAATAACATATCAGCAGGTATTTAATATAAGATACACAAGTGTTACAAGCTAAAGAAACAAATCTGACAATAAAGCAGGAGTGAGCTGGGGGCCACAGGTGACGGCTCGGAGGGCCACACAAGGCCATAGATCTGCCTCTTGCCCATCACCGGGTTAATGTAAACTGTGCTCTTAATTGTCTATTGTGCAGGACAGTAAATTTGGTTTTATCTGAGTCAAATTTAACACCGACACTCATCTGGATAGCAAATGTTTTCAGTGTAGCCAGTCACTCCGTCCAATGGGCTGTACTATGTAAATGACAGCTAGGATCTGATTGGTTTCTATGGGCGACACCTCCACTTTTCATTTTTAGAAGGTTTGATAAATCTACCCCTATGGTTCCTTTTCCAGGACACAATCTTACCCAAGAAACAACTTACAAGCTTGTAAGACTCTAGTCTACCATCCAGATGCCAGACAAACAAAGAACACGTCCTCACTTACCTAGGGACAATATTGAATACATTTTATTTTAAACCATTCACAGGCAGCAGCGCTGGCATAAAAACATACAAAATAGACAACATTGCCTTTACAACGCAGCAGGGTAAACAACCTGTGCAGCACTAATTGGCCTAAGCTAGTCTCTGGATTGTCACACACAGCATGGCTCAGCAGTGCGTTTCTTCTTCCTGCACAGATCCCATCAGGGCACGCCACCCCAGTGCCCGTCCTTTGGGTAATTAGTGTGTATTATTACACACAGTGGTCCTCGCTGTTGACTATACAGGGCGAGACGACTGGAAGTTTCTTCCTAAGCCTTATATAATGGGTTCCCTGCAGTCTGTACCAGGTTTGACTGAGATAACGGGATAATTACCAGAGGCAGTGGGAGGGACATACAGCTAAGCAACATCTTTATTTATTGCTACTTTGAACCCTAATACTCTTTTATTTCAGCTACTTGTTGTGAAGTAGCTACATGTCCTTGTAATTACCACCCAATGGAACGGTTTAATCCCTGGTGGAACAGCATATTTATGCTAAAGGAGGACTTTAGTATTCAACAAGATGAAATGATTATCTTGCAATTGATTAATATTGTCCCCCAGTTTCCATATCTTGGGCCTGATTCATTAAAGATCTTAACTTGAGAAACTTCTTATTTCAGTCTCCTGGACAAAACCATGTTACAATGCAAGGGGTGCAAATTAGTATTCTGTTTTGCACATAAGTTAAATACTGACTGTTTTTTCATGTAACACACAAATACTTGATAGCTTATTTGTAGACTGAAATTTAAAGTTGATATTTGTGTGCTACATGAAAAAACAGTCAGTATTTAACTTATGTGCAAAACAGAATACTAATTTGCACCCCTTACATTGTAACATGGTTTTGTCCAGGAGACTGAAATAAGAAGTTTCTCAAGTTAAGATCTTTAATGAATCAGGCCCCTTATTACTAAGTTATGTACAAACTATATTTGTATAGCTGCTGCATCCGCCGTTAGCGGAAGAAGGACCAGAGTTTGGTTTGCTATCCGAGGTTAATTACTTTTTTGACCCGTACGGACAACCTTGTCTATTTTAATTCTCGTGTGTGAATTGTTTTCGATGAAATGTATTACAGATTGTTACTAGGTACGTGGAAGTGTGCTCCGATTTTTAACGGGTTTCTTTTTTTGTTATTCTATAAACAACGTCCAATCTGTCTACCCATGCTGTGGGAGAAATGATATTAATTTGGTATCTCTGTGCTCCGGAACAGTGTTCTTCTTTATTATTATGTGGGAAGATTCCGATCGCTCGGCAATATACGACCATTTCATTGCTGGTTGGTAAAGTGATTAAATATCGATGCGGCGGCTCTTGATAATGTGTCTCAGTCAGTTCCAATCAGACCCGACTTCTGAGGAACAATGAGTGATGTTCCAGCTTCTCTGTATTGTCCACCGACATCAGTTCATGAAGCTTCTCCCTGGGATGACTGAGAATCAGGCAGAGTGGAAGCGACATCCAGTCATTCTGATAAGCACATGGGACTTAGGGTATATCAGTGGAATGCAGCATAATCCAAGATCTGAAGCCATAGACATAAGATCAGTCCGGAGAACATAAATGGGAATTCTTGTTAATCCAGGGAGTCTCCTAAGGAAATAGCATCATGTGGCAGAGTTAAATCCTTCCTTTAATTTCCAATATCTATCTATCTATCTATCTATCTATCTATCTATCTATCTATCTATCTATCTATCTATCTATATATACATATATATACATATTTATCTATATATACATATCTATATCTCTATATCTATATATATTGTAACAAAAGGAGGCATTTAGCTGGCAATATGCAGAGAAAGCAGGGAAGTAGAGTAAAACATTTGTGCAGTAATGCACCTAGATTGAATGTAAAGACCTATGTATGAAAAGCAATAGTTTAAATTTGGTTTAACTTACATGACTTGAAATCCTTCCTCTCAGCAAACAGACAGGGTGTGTCTGTTTGAATTACAGAGCCAGTGATGGGCGTTTCCTTTTAAAGAGAAGGTGGGTCTGTCACCTGTCCATCAAGCTAAGGCTGGGGGAGGAGTATCAGGTATAAAAGCTTGTTTATATCATTTGTGCAGAAAGACCAACGCTGGGTGAGCTGGCTGGTCCTGAGAGAGAGCTGGACTATGTATAGCTAGTGTTTAGGGTCTCCATGATTGCTGTGCAAGTATACGGTGTCAAAACATTTACAATCCGGACAATAAAGCACCATAAAAAGGAAGAAGTTGTTTGCGTGTGCTTCTGCAGTAGCGGGCTTTTGCCACAAGATTATATATATATATATATATATATATATATCTATATATATATATATATATATATATATATATATATATATATATATATATATATATATATATCTATATATATCTATATCTCTATATCTATATATATCTATATCTATCTATATCTCTCTCACTCTCACCCTCTCTCTCTCACCCTCTCCCTCACCCTCTCCCTCACCCTCTCCCTCACCCTCTCTCTCACCCTCTCTCTCACCCTCTCTCTCTCTCTCTCTCTCACCCTCTCTCTCTCACCCTCTCTATCTCACCCTCTCTCTCTCTCACCCTCTCTCTATCTATCTATCTATCTATCTATATATATATATATATATATATATATATATATATATAGATAGATAGATAGATAGATATATGGTATGCAGACGCCATGTTGACACCAAAAGAACCAAACTCTGGAGTCTATTTATTAAGAGCCAAAATGCCTGCAAAAGGCTTTTCAACGCGTTTTGCTATTTAAGAAAGGGTTAAGGCACTAACTCAATTGCCGGCACTTATCGCTGTGACCTTAGAACGCATGATCTTCGCATGTTCCCCATTCGCCAGCAACGACAGGCTGTTATTAAATAGGGAAAATACCTTGCCGAAGAGGTGGGGTCTACAACGGCTCCCAGACCAGCCCCGGCTTAGTAAATTGCAACAGTACTGCATTATATACCGCTATGATTTGAAGCTATATATATTGACGATTACCGCATTGGGGTCATTAATAGACCCCTCACTGTTTGTAATTTATCACGTCACATTTTTATATTTTATTTTGTAAATGACCTTGTTATTTGCGTGGCTGTAAATGCATATTCCTGTATAAAGCGCACCCGGACCCGTTGAAAATATTGGCTGATGTTGATCTCCACTATTGAGGCCATACAAAAATCAAAGAGGCTACTAAGCCGGGAAACCCTCGCTATATGTGCAACCTGGGCTCGCTTCATCCTTAAATCCAACGACACATGATCTGTTTTTTTGCATTTGGGTTCAATACAAGACGAATGACTGTGACCTTAATCCAGCAATCTCTGCCCATCAGGACACCTGTACAGCGCTGTCAGATTGACAAGCTCAGCACTAACCTGTGCTATCCTCATCCTAGGCAGTATGTCACGTCTGTGCACATATAAATGGCTGTACTATGGTTTTTGTAAGTCATTATTATAACTTCTTCCAGTTTTAAAATGTAACTGTTTGTGTTGGAATATTTTAGCAGAGAAATGAGTAAAATTACCACCCGCTCCCCAGGTAGTGTAGACGCTGGGCCGGGCTATAGGGTAGAGCTGCAGATTTTTGTTCCTGTTATATAACACAAATTCCCTGATATCGCAGAACCCACAGAATTTCATAAGCTGGTTTTGTTAAGGTTGCTCTAATTGTACAACACTACAGCTTGGACAGTGCCAGATATATTGATATGAAACTTAGTTCGTTGCTCATTAAGGCTGTTCTCTGGGAAGTGTGATTTCATGAAATCCATCTTTAACCACAGGTAAGACTGGCAGATCTCCCTGTATCACTGTCAGGCAAGGAATCGGTTAAGCCAGCGACACGCTCACATTGTCACATTAAGTCAGTAAGAAAACAGTCACATCTTGAGTACCAGACTGTAGTTTGGAAATCCCCCAGTAATTTTGTACTTTTTTTGTGCTGCCTGCAAGACCTTATGTCCCCAGGATAAAGGGGAGATCTTGTGAAAATGATGTTCTTTCTTCACTTCCCAACAATGAAGGTTAATAACTAGAGACGTGCGCAGACCCTGTGGTTTGGTTCTAAAACCATCTTCGTGTGTTTTGGTTTTGGATCTGGAAGTAATAAAAAATTGTGAAAAAATAGGTAAAATCATGTGATTTTCCTATACTATCATTTATAGCATTGCATCTATTTTCTAATGATCTCTTCACAACTACCACCCCACAACTGAAATGGTTTAAGAAAATCGCTGAAGCATATTAAGTGTGAAATTCCACATTGTTACTACCTCTTACTGGGTGATACATATGTTTGACAGTTGTGTGATCGCCATTTATATGGTGGACAACATAATATAGACAGGGTTGGAAAATCGACAATAATGACATCAACAGTATTACTAGGTCGCCAATTGAAATGTAGACACTATTATTAGGTTGTCAATTGAAATGTAGACAGTATTATGTCACGAATTTGAAATGTAGACAGTATTATTAGCTCACCAGTTGAAATGTAGACAGTATTATTAGGTCACCAATTGAAATCTAGACAGTATTATTAAGCTGCCAATTGAAATGTAGACAGTATTATTAAGTCGTCAATTGAAATGTAGACAGTATTATTAGCTCACCAATTGAAATGTAGACAGTATTATTAGGTCACCAATTGAAATCTAGACAGTATTATTAAGCTGCCAATTGAAATGTAGACAGTATTATTAGGTCACCAATTGAAATCTAGAAAGTATTATTAGGTTGATAATTGAAATGTAGACAGTATTATTAGGTCACCAATTGAAATCTAGAAAGTATTATTAGGTTGATAATTGAAATGTAGACAGTATTATTAGGTCGCCAATTGAAATGTAGACAGTATTAGGTTGATAATTGAAATGTAGTCAGTATTGTTAGGTCGTCAATATTCAGGCTACTGAAGACAAGAATATTTACTATTATTTACCTGACCTGCCCACATACATAGTTATATTCATGCCAAAATTACCAGTATTTTGGTGACCTGTCATCACTCCTTGTCATCACGAAACCATGGGTGTCAGAGTAGAACAAAAGGCAGCTATTTTGCAGGGTGAACTAATATTTATGAGACTAAATACATTATTGCCTTCGAGTACACCATTCCTGCCATTCCTCCTAACCTGCAACATTGGTCGTATTCTACTGTATGGTTTAACTCATACAGTGCCAATATACCATAGTACAGTACTGTATAATAAGAGAGACAAAGTAAATGTATAATTACACTGGATAACTATATATAAACAATACAACACACAATTAAACTGAAGTTCTGAAGCACTTTTCTCTAGAGGTTAAGATAAATAAATGTAAAAGAAAAGTAAATACAGCCAATGACCCAAATAAAATTAGATTTAATATTGACTATTATTCATGTAAGGAAGGATTTGAGTAAGCCCATGTTTTTAGTTTTTATGGAAGGGTTCATGAGACCTACTTAATGGGGGTGAAACGTAGCTACAGTGACTCTGTCAGCTCCCTAGGCATTAGGGTCATTTATGAAGACTATTACACAGTTGCTGTAACTAATAGTAACCGGACACTTGCTTTTACTTTATAAACTGAACTAGGAAAATGCCAATTAGAGTCTGATTGGTTTCCACAGGTCACAGTATATCTCTCGCCATGTCGGTTCATGATCCTGTATCCTGTCTTATTCCTGGTATGTTCATGGTTGTGTCTCTGCAGGCTGGTCAGTGAAGTGGGAGAGCTGACAGAATCCACAGAGTTCCTTAAGCAGAAGCTGGAGGAGGCCGAGCAGTCTCTCAGGAACCTGGAGGACACCAGGATGTCTCTGGAGAAGGACATCACCAACAAAGCCAACACGCTCTTCATCGACCGGCAGAAGTGCATGTCCCACCGCACCCGCTATCCTCTCGTAATTAAGCTTTCTGGCTATCAGTAGAACTCAACGAGAAAGTTATTTTCAATTATATCTTGCTTGTTTTCACGTGTGACTTGAAATTAAATAAACTATGAAAATCTGTTAAGTTTTGTGTTCAGTATAATGTTTATATCAAAGATCTGTCGGCACAGATCTCCAAAAACAGACCTATGTATTGTGCTGGTGATTTGTTCGGAGAATGTGAAGTTTTGTAATAGAGAGGCCCAGCACTTATTTGTATTTTCAGCTCCTTCTTGTTGGAAATGTACTCAGTTTTGAGGTGACTGGGGATAGAAAAACTTCTAACCGATCGTCTCATCTAATGTCCTTCACAAACGTTGCCGTTTTCCAGCTTTGTCCTATGCATTGATGGGTGTTGCCTATCCCTACACTCTAGAGGGAAGTGACAAGAATAGGCAACACTGATCAATGTTGACTGTGCCGATCTCCGAAAAACAGTAATCTCTCATTTCTCCGTCCCTCCCCTATTTACAGCAGAACTACTGAGAGTTTAATACGTATGTGTTTAAATTGTGTTCTCAAAGCCTCCATGCAGGTTATTGTACTAAGTACTGAGTGCCAACACTTGTGCACACTGCAGACAATATTAACGGCAAGAATATTATTGTGTCTACATGTCTATTTGCGTACATTATTTTTTGGACTATCCGCAGTAAGGGGCTTTAAGCAGGCTTTAAGAATGTTGTTGTTTAACCATTAGTCAGCAGGAAAATGGAAAATATATATATTTACAGGCAAAGCCTGATTATCCAATAGACTGACTAGGCTGCAGCCTAGGGCATGAGGCTTTTGGGGTGAAACAAACTGTTGGGGTTGCAAAATTGTGACAGGGAGATGTATAAGCTGAAATTCACTTTAAAATATAAAAGAGAAGTTGTTCTACAAAGTAAAAAGAAAACATGAAAGTAAAATGTAGTAAGGTTTTAATCTTGTCGTCTTCCCATGAAGACACGGAGTCATCCTTGGGCGGGCGGATAAGTAGTAGGAGAGACAAGGATGGTGGCAGCCGCAGGTTTAAAAGTCTTCTTCGCCTTCACCCTCCATAGCGCTCATTCACGCCTTTGTTCTGCTATACAATTCTGATTTTAATTAAACAAAATGAGTACCAAAGATTGCCATGACCCTTTTAAGAAGCCAAGTGGAGCTGAGATTTGAAAGCACATGAGCATAAACATAGCGTGGGCGGGGGAAGGAAGCGGATTTTAAATTGAGAATGAGTTTGTTTTACCTACCACATCTTAGCCTGGTGTGGAAAGCGAGGGGTCGCTACAAGTATATTAGCCTAGGGCAGTCTGAGCCCTGAATCAGGCCTTACTTGCATTTAGGATGTGTGTACAGTCACGGCCAAAAGTTTGCTGCTTCAGTGTTTTTAGACCTTTTTGTCAGATGTTGCTATTGTATACTGAAGTAAAATTACAAGCGGTTCATAAGTGTCAAAGGCTTTTAGTGACAATTACATTAAGTTTATGCAAAGAGTCAATATTTGCAGTGTTGACCCTTCTATTTGAGACCTCTGTAGTTCGCCCTGGCCTGCTGTCAATCAACTTCTGGGCCACATACTGACTGATGGCCGCCCGTTCTTGCCTAATTAATGCTTGGAGTTTGTCAGAATTTGTGGGTTTTTGTTTGTCCACCCAACTCTTGAGGATTGACCACAAGTTCTCAATGGGATTAAGGTCTGGGGAGTTTCCTGGCCATGGACCTAAAGTTTTGATCTTTTGATCCCCAAGCCACTTAGTTATCACTTTTGCCTTTTGGCAAGGTGCTCCATCATGCTGGAAAAGGCATTGTTCATCACTAAACTGTTCTTGGATGTTGGGAGAAGTTGCTCTTGGAGGATGTTTTGGTACCAGTCTTTATTCATGGCTGTGTTCTTGGAAGGCTTTCCACAAGATGTTAGAGTGTTTCTGTGGGAATTTGTGCACGTTCATTCTGTAGAGCATATATGAGGTCAGGCACTGATGTTGGACGAGAAGACCTGGCTCACAATCTCTGTTCCAGTTCATCCCAAAGGTGTTTGATGGGGTTGAGGTCAGGGCTCTGTGTGGGCCAGTCAAGTTCTTCCACACCGAACTCATCAAACCATGTCTTTGTAGTCCTCACTTAGTCATGTTGTAATAGAAATAGGCCTTCCCCAAACTGTTGCCACAAAGTTGGAAGTATAGCATTGTCCAGACTGACTTGGTATCCTGAAGCATTATTATTATTATTACTGTCATTTATTTATATAGCGCCACTAATTCCGCAGCGCTGTACAGAGAACTCGCTCACATCAATCCCTGCCCCATTGGAGCTTACAGTCTAAATTCCCTAACACACACACACATACAGACACAGACTAGGGTCAATTTGTTAGCAGCCAATTAACCTACCAGTATGTTTATGGAGTGTGGGAGGAAACCGGAGCATCCGGAGGAAACCCACGCAAACACGGGGAGAACATACAAACTCCACACAGATAAGGCCATGGTTGGGAATTGAACTCACAACCCCAGTGCTGTAAGGCAGAAGTGCTAACCACTCAGCCACCGTGCATGCAGCTGCTCAGTAATGGAAACTCATTCCACCTCAAAGTTTTTGTGCTTACATTAATGTCAGTGGAAGTTCGGAACTCTTCACCTATGGAATCAGCAGAGCGTTGGCGACTTTTACACACCACGCGCCTTAGCAGTCTTTGACCACGCTCTGTGATTTTACGTGGTCTTCCGCTTCGTGGCTGAGTTGCTGTTGTTCCTAAACGCTTCCACTTTCTAATAATATCACTGACAGTTGACCGTGGAATATCCAGCAGGGATTAAATTTCACAAACCGTCTTATTGTAAAGATGGCATCCTATCACCGTACCACGCTTATAGTCACTGAGCTCTTCAGAACGTCCCATTTTGTACCTCAATTCAATAATTAACAGGTGTGGCCAAATTCTTTTGTCCATATAGTGTGTGTGTGTGTGTGTGTGTGTGTGTATATATATATATATATATATATATATATATATATATATATATATATAAAAAAGGTGTTCTACATCTTAATGGCCAAACCAATTGTTTTTAGATTTTATTAATATTGGCATCAAAGTTACTTTTTCACTTATCCCATCCAAGGAAACTTTCACAGTTGCTCTTTATTTAGCCTGAAGCAACACTCGCCCTATCAGTGTCTCTAAATCCATGTATTCATAAAGGGAGACAAGGGTGGTCTACAACAGACCGCATTGTCCGTATAATGTTCTCTATTGCCCCAGCAGCAAGGTGCTTAGCAATCGCTGTCAGCGCGATGGATACAATGGAAAATGTACAACTGTCACTTTCAAATTGGATTCAAGGTAAACGTGTTCACAAAGGAACAGACGCGATGGCTTACGTTTTATATTGTACACGATGTCCTGTGGATACAAAATTATTGTGTCTAGAATCCGTCTCGGTGGATGAAACAGAATTGTGCTGGCTAAAAATAAGTTGAGTAGATGCCCTATTCATATTCGTCTAGTGCCAATAACATCAACTAACTGAATCTATTACATGTCATTTTACACTAAATGTGTTCAGTGTATTTATAATGAAGCAGCTGAATTATCCATGAAAATGAAGTAATAAATATACAAGGTCTGATTCATTTCGGGCTTAGGTCCCTTTGCACCGTATCTTACGTGAAAAAGCTCCGCGCATGCACCAGAACGGGACTTACGCCAGTGAACGCAATTGAATGCAATTCATGTCCGAACACAAATGACACTTACAAGATTTACTAAACTGCGGGTTTGAAAAAGTGTACGCATTAAGAACATACTGATATGGCAAGTAAAGTACTTATACCCAGATTCACATGGAAACATATCTTGAGATCCGCTTGTATTTCAGTATGGGTGTTTAAACCCAAATTGCGTTCTGGTTACGTCCGAAGATGAAGCAGGCCCTGAGAATGCTATCTAAATACCGACCTGCAGTTTGCACAGTGTTAACAAGGCTGAGGGGTATATTTACTAAACTGCGGGTTTGAAAAAGTGGAGATGTTGCCTATAGCAACCAATCAGATTCTAGCTGTCATTTTCTAGAATGTACTAAATAAATGATAACTAGAATCTGATTGGTTGCTATAGGCAACATCTCCACTTTTTCAAACCCGCAGTTTAGTAAATATACCCCTAAGCAGTGGATATTACAGACCGAGAGGCAAGAGGGCGCTGCTCGCAAGCTTACAATCTAAAGTGTAGACACTGAACACGACGTTTATCTCCATGCTGCACATATGAAAAGTCCACTGTGTGTTTAGTCACTGAGATTGGGGAGCTGCCCAGGGTTCTGTATGGTTCACACTGCAGATTGTATCATCTGAAATACAGGAAGTGATAGAATATTTATAATGCTCCCTGGAATAAAGCGAAGTTAAATTAGACTTTACCAAATCCTGAGAGGTCACAGCTGCCCTGCAATGATAGCGACTCCACTAGATGAGCATCGAGACATTATCCAACGAGCTTTACACAGTCAGCAATATAGCGAACAGCGTGGAATCCCGTGAGACTCGTTTATCTGACCCATCCAAGTCTCTGCAAATCCTGGATTCTGCGATTGGCAAGAAAGCTTAGCTGTGCTGCTTCCCTCTCACCCCCTCGTACTGTAACTAAGTGTACAGTGTAATGCGTCTGCAGTCAGATCCCTACCTCAGGCCTGTGAATTATTGCCGGGAGCATTGACATGCATCCGCCAAATCCTATTACAGACCCTATCACATTTGTGCTGATATTAGGTATATTTACATACCACAACCTCAGCTTACTGTGAGCACGCAGGATATTGATCCGCTCCAGACGCCAATTAGCACAAATATGCTGAGGTTCAGAACTGCACGTTTACATCTCCAGAGACGGCAACGCAACAGAAAGAATGTTTCGTATTTTATTTTTAGATGCATACAAATATGCAGTCAAGTCCATAAATATTGAGACATCGACACAATTCTCATATTTTGGGCTCTATTCACCACCACAGTGGATTTGAAATGAAACAAACAAGATGTGCTTTAACTGCAGTCTTTCAGCTTTAATTTGAGGGAATTGACATCCAAATCAGGTGAACGGTGTAGGAATTACAACGGTTTCTATATGTGCCTCCCACTTTTTAAGGGACCAAAAGTATTGGGACAAACTAAACAATCCTACATCAAACTTTCACTTTTTAATACTTTGTTGCAAATCCTTTGCAGTCAATTACAGCCTGAAGTCTGGAACGCATAGACATCACCAGATGCTGGGTTTCATCCCTGGTGATGCTCTGCCAGGCCTCTACTGCAAATGTCTTCAGTTCCTGCTTGTTCTTGGGGCATTTTCCCTTCAGTTTTGTCTTCATCAAGTGAAATGCAGCTCAATCGGATTCAGGTCAGGTGATTGACTTGGCCATTGCATAACATTCCACTTGTTAGCCTTAAAAAACTCTCTCAGACATGCTTTATTTCACAAGATGAGCTGCAGAAACCATGGAAACCTTTCAGTAAACACTGGGTACCAAACCGCCCCGTAGTCTACATACACAGTGAGGTGCTTCAGTGAGATTTACATTCCATTCGCATCAATCTCCTCAGGACTCGCTGTTTTCAGCGTTAAGGCTCATTGAATTGAGTTTGGTTATGAACAGTATTTGCTGATTATGTTTATTTAAGCAATGTCCTTTATTGCTTCATTTCTGTTTCTCAAATGTAGGTTATGAAAATAAAAGCGGAAAGTCTGCAAAACGATAATATTCCTCAAACGCCAACAAATGAAGCTGTTTCCTAAATGATAGTACCCATACTTGCCAACTTTTCCCCGTTGGCTTCAGGAAGATCCCGGGGGAGGTGGGTGTGCGGGGGCGGGGCTTTACAAATTGCATCATTTTGGCCCTGCCCCCTAAACGATTTTCACAATTTTGGTCAATTAGAGTAGGGGGTGGGGCTAAGATGACGCAATATTTGCACCAATAAGCCCCGCCCCCGCCACTTATCTATTGCAGGGACAAGAACCGGGAGGTTGTCCTGCTCTCCCGTGAGTCCAGGAGGTCTACCAGAAATACAGGAGTCTTCCGGACATTCCGGGAGAGGAGGCAACTATGCATTAAAGAAAAGCAGCTAATGAATCTTTTACATTTCTGTCTCTATTACTGAAGTCATGTTATCTTACCTGTCAGTCTTTGATTAATCTTGGTCTCCATGAAAATGGCCACCTCCATAGGCATCAATACATGGACGTAGGACACAATTTCTGAACTGTGTCATCATGCCACAGATGGCGAAGCCAACCAGGTCTTGTACTGGCTCAGCATCAGGGAGAATGCCAGACTCTTCAGGGAGTGCGGGAGATCACCCCTATTTCAGGGAGTCTCCCTGACATTCAGGGAGAGGTGGCAAGTATGATAGTACCATGCAAGGGATAATCTGATTTTGCTCCAAGTCAGCTGAAGTCAGCTGGGAGCACTCTCATACTTCTAATGGAAGGAACAAGCCCCGAGGCTTCAACATGGGGCCAGAGTATGTCACTGACTCTAGGATGTGGCTTTGTCCCCTAGTGTAATGAGAGGCTGCATCCTCATAGATCAGGCTCACAAAATGGCCGCCCCCGCCACTTAACTCAATAAGTGGCAACTATGGGCTATGGTTTGTTACTTTCAATAAAGTTGTTTCTCATTCAACCACCTAAAGTTTCATGCGAGTTCCAAAATGAAAATGAAATAGTAGAAGGGCTGCTAGACAGAACTGGAACTGGCTACGTCTGGCAGCTCTCTGTGTTTGTATCTGGTTTATATGTCTGACAAGACTTCACCGACAATCCTAAAGACAAAGAGACAGCTCTTGTGGCATTCTCCTGCTGCCGCTTTAGATTATACAAGTGTCAATCTTGTGTGCTCTAGCTTGTGTCGGTATGCTACATAAGAGTATCTGAGAGCTAATTACGGCATACTCTTCATTATGGATGTCCCGCTTGGTCATGCGGTCTGGTTTGGTTACAGTGGGCCTGATTCATTAAGGCACGTATTGGTCCTGATTCATTGAAGAAAGTAAAGCAAAAACAAAAAAAGAGTAACTTTGCACCTTGGCAAAACCATGTTGCATTGGAGGGGGAGGTAAATATAAAATGTGGGGACAGATTTATAGTTGGGGTAGGGCATGTCCTAGATCAAATTTAAATTTCAATGTACAAATAAAGGTATCAAGTATTTGTGTGCTACATGAAAAAACAGCCAGTATTTAACTTATGTGCAAAATAATAAACTCATTTGCACCCCTTACATTGTAACATGGTTTTGTCAAGGAGACTACTTACTCAATTGTTTTACTTAACTTCCCTTAATGAATCAGGCCCCAAGTCTGTTATATCAGATTAATTGAATAAAAACTGCTTCCTGGATACAATTGTTTCAAATGCACAATGTAGTTGAACTAATTTGTGTCCAGGTGTAATTAAAATAAACAATTCTGCCTACACCTTATGCAGTCCCTAGTGAAACAAAGAAGTTTAGAAACATAAAGCAACGTATTTTGCAGGTGAACAATCCTCTGAACATCAGCCAACATTCTGGTTACTTTTGCTCATTGCAGTGTACTCTTTAAAGCCATACTTCCTGTTTATCCAAATTATTTCGACTGAGTCCATTGCAAGCCCTTGACGGTATAGATTGTAGAGCCATCATGCAAGCAAGAAAATCTTTGCTACAGTAGGACAGTCCGGGAAATCAACAAGAGTAAAAAGAAAGGTGAGCGAACAAGATGTAGTGACGGTGTTTTACCACTAGGAGGCACTTTATGCCTACAACGCTCCTTGTTAAGACTAATCTTTCATATAAGCATAATATATTTTTCGCTTTCTTCTTTTATGTCATGTACTTTTCTCTCTTGCCAATTAAACAGAGATCTAAAGTGTTTTTAATATCTTGTACTTAAATCATATTTGCACGACTAAACTAGACTAGGCAAGCTCTTCCCAGCTCTACAACTGGTGTAGCCTAATGACAGCCATATTTAGATTCTAATAAGCACTTGTTACCATAGTTGTGAATACAAATGCACAATGGGTGCAATCTGCTTAATTATTAATCATTTCAAATGCTAATTAGTGCTATTATCCAGAGAAACAGATTTTCGTGTGTGTTTACACATAGCGTAAGCGTTGTTAACATTCTATATTGAGAATAAATTGCATAATGTTAGCGGGCCTCTTACTGAATCAAATAAAGCTCAATAGAAAATAATTAATCCTTGGTCTCCAAGGCAGCTGAAGAGTTAAATGAGGCTGTAGGAGACCAGTGATTGGAAACCTTTTACATGAAGGCAAAGGTTGTGTTGTGCTTCAGGCGCAATAAATGAGTTGTAAACGTTGTGCCTCCCGAGTCTGATTCATTAAGGAGAGCAAGGCAAAAAAAGGAGTAAATCTGCTCCTGGACAAAACCATGTTACAATGCAAGGGGTGCAAATTAGTTTATTATTTTGCACGTAAGGAAAATATTGGCTGTTTGTTCATGTAGCACACAGATACTCCATAGCTTTATGTTTATACTGACATTTAAAGCTGGTCTAGGACACGCCCTACCCCAACTATACATCTGTACCCACATTTTAAATTTACCTCCCCCTCCAATGCAACATGGTTTTGCCCAGGTGCAAAGTTACTCCTTTTTTTTTGCTTTACTTTCCTAAATGAATCATTTTATGTCAGGCTAGCTTCAAACTGTAGAAGTGGTGGCACGGTGGCTAAGTGGTTAGCACTTCTGCCTCACAGCACTGAAGTCATGAATTCAATTCCCGACCATGGCCTTATCTGTGAGGCCTTTGTATGTTCTCCCCGTGTTTGCGTGGGTTTCCTCCGGGTGCTCCGGTTTCCTCCCACACTCCAAAAAATATACTGGTAGGTTAATTGGCTGCTAACAAATTGACCCTAATCTGTGTGTCTGTCTGTCCGTGTGTGTGTGTGTGTGTTAGGAAATTTAGACTGTAAGCCCCAATGGGGCAGGGACTGATGTGAGTGAGTTCTCTGTACAGCGCTGCGGAATTAGTGGCGCTATATAAATTAATGGTAATAATAGGCGCTCTATCATACTTGCCCACTCTCTTGAAATGTCCAGGAGATTTCTGAATTCTGTGTAGGTCTCCCGGACTCCCGGGAGAGTAGGGCATTCTGCAGCATCTGCCCACTTCCTAGTAAAATGGGCAGATATCGTAGCCTCCATGTCAGGATTCTTTGGGAATAGCATAATTTTGGTGCAACCACACCGCTCCCCTGTACGGTGAAATATTGCGTTTGCGTCATTACGTCGCAGAAGGCAGGGCCAAAATAACATGATTCCCTGGCATAAATGTAGCTAGAATCTGATTGGTTGCTACGGGTAACACTTCCACTTTTCTGGACTCCCATGAAATATGTTGAGTTTATCACCACATGGTTTGACTGGTTAGAGTTTAAGGAATCTGTTACCTACCTTAATGCAGCCACCACTTAACCCTGAATATCATCTGCAGTATAGGCACAACATGCACATCTCTTCCATCCTAAATCTAGATATCTCTCCTACCCCCACTCCCAACCCTACCTACTCCCTTCACTTTTTATTATTTTTGCAATAAAGAATACATTAAAAAAAAATAAAAAAATTCCATTGTTATAAGCTCCTGAAACGTTTACTGGTAGCTACTTTATATAAGCCAAATAGTATTATGTAAATCAACATATTTGTTAATTAACAGTTATTTATATAGCGTCTGTATAGTATGCAGCGCTGTACATAGAATATTTATTAATTTACATCAGTCCCTGCTCCAGTGGAGCTTACAATCTACATTCCCTTCCACATGGACACACACACCAGGGTTAATTTCATCTGAAGCCAATTAACCTACCAGTTTTTGGAATGCCTACAGTATATCTGAGTGTGATTCTGTTTGTGTTGTATCTGTGTTGTGCATTCTTGCTAGGTGTTAAAACTAGGGGCTAGATTTACTAAGCTGCGGGTTTTGAAAAAGTGGAGATGTTGCCTATAGCAACCAATCGGATTCTAGCTGTCATTTTGTAGAAAGTACTAAATAAATGAAAGCTAGAATCTGATTGGTTGCTATAGGCAACATCCCCACTTTTTCAAACCCGCAGCTTAGTAAATCTAGCCCTAGGTGTGAAGAGAAACTAGGAGGAGAGGCAGAGTCTATTGTAATCAGCTGTCTGAGATTCTATATAAATAGGCAAAAGACGCATTGGAGCTTGCTCCTTGTAGTAGCTTACATCCTAACGTGAAACCGCTTGCAAACTTAAGTGAACTGTGAGTTTAAAACAGAATGGCTAAGAAGGTAATCAGATGTGCAAAGGCACAAGCTTCAGAGAATATGGCCCAGTCATTAGGTAAAGGGGGCAAAACTTTTTTTTCGGTATATCGGTGAAAGAAGAAAAGCGAAAGGAGGAATAATAATACTAAAGACAGAGAGTGAGAGTCTTGTTGAGGAAGACAAGGTAATAGCAGATCATCTTAATAATTATTTTTGCTCAGTGCTCACTACAGAAAGAGCGGGGAAGGGACCACAGTTATGTTGCAAGTATGCTCATAAAAATGAGGTAGATACAAGTACATTCACAGAGGAGAAGGTCCTAACAGATTAGATTAGATTGTACGCTTAGATTGTACGCTCCTCTGAGCAGGGCCATCTTTCCTCCTGTTTCCACCACTTCTAACTCTGCTCTCCAGCTACTTAGCCCTCCTCCTCGAGGGTCCTCCACCCCACGTCCACTCTCGCTCCCTCCTCCCCCCTGGGGGTCTCCCTGTCTTCCGCGCCCTCTTTCTTGGGCCCCGTCGTTTGCGGATCCTCCCTTCCCCTTCCCCGCCCTCTCTAGCTGTGCATTGAGCTTACTGAGTTACTGTGCTTACTGTTTACTGTACTGTGCTATCTCCCATTGTATTGTAATTTGTTTGTCCCTGTACGGCGCTGCGGACGCATTGTGGCGCCTTATAAATAAAAATTTATAATAATAATAAAAACAGAGCTCTCAACACTGAAAGTGGATAAATCAATGGGGCCAGATGGGATACATCCAAGGATACTAAAAGAGCTTAAAGGGGTGTTGGTAACACCATTAACATAATTATTCAATCAGTCAGTAGTTATAGGAGTAATTCCAGAGGACTGGAAAAGAGCGAATGTAGTCCCACTGCACAAAAGTGGAAGCAAGGAAGAGGCCAGTAACTACAGACCAGTGAGCCTCACATCAGTAGTAGGGAAATTGATGGAAACACTCTTAAAAGAAAGAGTTGTAGAATATCTTAAATCCAGTAATTTACAGGATCCCAAACAGCATGGATTTACTGGGTAATAGATAAAGGAGGGGCTGTAGATGTAACTTATCTAGATTTTAGTAAGACTTTTGACACTGTCCCATATCGCAGACTGTTAAATAAACTTGAAAACTTGGGATTGGATTCTAAGGTGATGGAATGGATAAGATCTTGGTTGCAGGATATAAAACAGAGAGTTATAGTAAATTGAGTGTATTCACAGGAGGGAAAGGTTACCAGTGGAGTACCCCAAGGGTCTGTACTTGGACCAGTGATTTTTAATATCTTTATTGGGGACATTGCAAATGGTTTTGCAGGGAAAGTATGCCTTTTTGCAGATGACACTAAGAAATGCAACAGGGTAGACACACCAGAGGGTAAATGTATCAAGCTGAGAGTTTTACGGCAAGTTTGAGAAAACAATCAGATTCTAGCTTTATTTAGATAGTACATTCTACTACAGTGGTTCTTAACCTTGTTGGAGGTACTGAACCAGGGGCGGATCTAGAAAACGACTGTACCCGGGGCGATTTAGGGGGTAGAACACTGTCCCTGCCTGTCACAGCTGGACGGACCTGCACATATTGTGCAGCCGTCGGCAGCAAGTGTCTGCTTGGGGGGGCGATCGCCCCGATCGTCCCCCCCTGGATCCGCCACTGTACTGAACCCCGCAAGTTTCATACGTGCATTCAACGAAAGAAATGAGATGATTGAGAGCATGGAAGATATCGGCCATGAGCACCAAATGGAGAATGAACTTAGAATTTTGGAAGCAATCTGCATGACAATGTTGGTGCTCTCGCGAAAACAGGGCTAATTCCACACGCATGGCAAAAACACGATTCAGCGCCTTTCCCCGGGATAACCACCGAATGTTAAAACGGTACAGAAGTACCTCAAATTTAGAGCCCATTTCATTACACAGCTCTTTGAAGATGTGGTGCTTCAGAGATCTATTTCACACATAGTTAACACATTCCACTACAAGTTTTAATACTTCTGCCAGTTTTGGAGGCAAGGTTTTTGGTTGCCAACGCATGCCTGTGCAGTGCGTAAGAATGATGTGTGTTACAGCGTCTTTCACCAGCGCACCAAAACCAGAGTTTCGTCCCAGCATGGCTGGAGCTCCGTCCGAACAAATTGTATAAACCAGATCCCACGAAAGATCGTTGTCTCTGAAGAAGTCATCCACAAATTTCTTCATGTCGGCTGCCTTAGTTGTTGTTGTAAGAGGCTTACAAAATAAAAAAAATCTTCTCCATGCAGCTTTAGGAAGTGTTCCCTTAGTTTTGCTGGTGCTAGACTAGAATTGCTCAACTTGGCATTGGAAATCATACATTGAGGACGCTGACTTCCATCACATGTGAATCCATATTGTACGTATTCGTCCGACCACTTTCTGGTTTTGCTCGACATAGTACGAAGGGATTGGAAAGTTAAAATGGAAGCCACAAATGACGTACAATCACGTCAGTCAAAAGTTGACTACTGAGCGCACCAAGTTCCCTGCAGCACAGATATCAAGGACAAGCGAGCAGCCAATGATGGCCATGCTGAGTGTGACATCACGAATCATACGAGTTGGGTGACCGGCAGGGCTACCAGGTCGTACCATGTATGGCATTTTTTTGCATTAAATTACGCAACAAATTTTAGAATTTGCCATAAATATTCGTCAATAGCCTTATGTTCTCATGGTGAAACGTTGAAAATGCCATAAAAGTATTGTTTGAACGCCAAAAGTATATTAATGCACCTGGCAAACCTGGCGACCGGAATGGACGCACACCTCTACCGAACCCCTGAGACTAATTCACCGAAACCCTGGGGTTCGTTCGAACTCAGGTTAAGAACCACTTTTCTACCGAATGACAGCTAGAATCAGATTGGTTGCTATAGGCAACATCTCGACTTTTCAAGGAGGGATAAAACAAATGATTGATGATCTAGGTAGACTAGAGGAATGGTCAAGAGAGTGGCAACTACAAATACAGAATCATGCACTTGGACCTCAAAACACAAAGGCTAAATATAGTATTAATGGTACTATAATGGAAACTACTCAAGAGGAAAGGGATCTAGGAGTCACTATATCAGGTGATTTAAAGGAAGGTAAGCAATGTAACAACACAATGAGGAAGACAAGTCAGATGCTTGGTTGTATAGGGAGAGGAATCAGTAGCAGAAAGAAAGAAATAATAATGTCACTGTATAGGTCATTGGTACAACCTCATCTAGAATACTGTGTTCAGTTCTGGAGGCCATATCTCCAGAAGGATATAAATACATTAGAAACTGTACAAAAGGCAACTACAATGGTGCATGGCCTACAGCACAAAACTTACCCGGAAAGACTAAAACATCTTAATATGTGTAGTTTGGAGCAGAGAAGGGGAAAGGGGGAACATGATAGAAACTTTCAAATATACCAAGGGTTATAACAAGGTACAGGAGGGAAACATTCTACAAAGGAAGAGAAGTATTAGAACATGAGGACATGTACTGACACTGGGGGGAAGTAGGTTCAGAAGAAATCTGAGGAACAATTACTTCACAGAAAGGGTAGTGGATAAGTGGAATAGCCTCTCATTAGAGGTGGTAGAGGGTACTACAGTAGAGCAGTTTAAACATGGTTGGGATAGACATAAGAGTATCCTTACAAAGAATAAGAGATCAAATAAGATTACCATAGGTTAATAAAACAATGGGCAGACTAGATGGGCCAAGCGGTTCTTATCTGACGTCAAATTCTATGTTTCTATGTAATGTGGGAGGAAACTCACGCAAACACGGGGAATACATACAAGCTCTGCACAGATGAGGCCATAATCGTAATCGAACCCATGACCCCAGCACCGTGAGGCAGCAATGCTAACCACCATGCCACCGTTATTAAGATCTGGTGGTCTTTAAAATCGGAGTAAAAATTGGATTAAAAATTTAACTCCCGACCAGTTCATGACCAATGTTCATCATAATCTTGAGGAACTTGGTCCAAGTCGATTTAAGTGTTTCATGACTTTTGGTTTAGCCCAACAACATGTCTGCCATTGCGGTGTGTAGGTGACAGAGATGTGTACATCAGAGGGTTCCTAGCTGTTCGAGTAAAGCCAGGTTCTCCATCAGTTCCTTATAAGGTAGAAGTAGTATTCATGCTAATAAACGCAGCCGTTTAACAATAAGTAGAGATTGATTTTGTAATTAAGATGTTTCCACTCAAGGGCAATCCAAGATGAAATCCACTTTATAAAACTGAATTAAAAAGTAACAATGGTAACCTCTTCTGGCACATAGAGGGTACTGTCCAACAATAACATTTTCATTAATTGTGTAAAATAGAATCTATATATTTAGATGAGTCATCCCATCTCAAGAAAGCAGCACACTGCTGTGATTTATTGAATGTCAATGACTTGTTTAATAATGTAATTAGTGTCAAGTACAAGCTATGGTATCGGCAGCGGGGACTTAACTAGAGGCAAATCAAAAAATCCATCAAACTGATTGCAAAGTGCGTGAGTGATGGCCTTGGCTGAGCCCACTTGTTGACGTATTACTGGAAAACCGTTCGCTAGGGGATAGACTTTTATTAAATATGGTCATCTTCATCGGGCTCATTGACTGCGATGTCTTGCTTGTACCCATTTTCTAAATAAGAAACGGTCAATCAACATACGAGTGAATTAATTTGGCTACAAGGACAATGATTTAGCAATAAAAGAGGCTGACAGGCTGTTGCTTACAGCATCACTAAATAGGCTTTTTTTTTAAGAGTTGGTGCCAGACTGATTAAAGAAGTTTTACGGCAGCTATGAATCGTTGGCTGACTTGCCGTTAGGAACGGATGTGGTCTAGTTCCTCTGAGTTCTGATGATAGAGAAGGTGAATTGTATCTGCTAAATGTAAGATATATGCCAGCCATACAAAGTTATCAGTCAACGGTAGACTGTATTGCTGATGTGGAGCTACATCTCCCAGCATGCCCTGCTCCAGCTGGGGAGCGTCTGGTGGTCTATAGCTGACCACTCTCGGGATGATCCTGCTGTTCAGTGTATGCTCTGTCTTTCAGGATCCACGTCTACATTGGCCACATGCGTTTAGCCACTTGAGCCGAGAGGGAGGACCACTTCCATCATAACCTGGGGCTGATAACAGCACACATTGGCCCCACACGAGGAAACATCAAGCCATTTGGCAGATATCAGTTTCAATATCAAAGCGTGAGTTCGGCTTAAGCCCGATATAAGCTAATAGCACGGTAGAGCTTAGTATTGGCAAAAAATTCTGAACACAAGAGGGAGGATGTTTGTGTAACGCTCCGGTCCTGCAAACGGGTACCTGTCTCGTTACCTGCATCTCATTGATCTGGAAACTGCCATGTTTCAGCGTCCGACACTATTCATTCATTCATTCAGCTATTATCCGCTCTCCTCAGGTGCAAGTCTACTGCACTTCAGGACTTCTCCCTCTTTTCATTGGCTAAGCATTATTGGAGCACTATTTAAACCTCCTGGATTCACCTGTCTGATGCCTGTTCTTCAAGCTCACTTCCTGCAGCCTGTGGTTCTGGTTCCTGTTCTCCTTGTGGTTTGCATGTGTTCCAGCCTGCTGTCAGTTTGTGGCCTCTATTACCATCTCCAGTGTACTTCATCATGACAGCTCCGGTTCTCTCATCGCTACCACTCAAAGCCGCTACTACGTCTGTGACTCATCAGCTGTTGTCCCGAGTTACCTCCGCTACTTCAGTTTGCTCTCACCTCATGCCCAGTGTTGAACTACCGCTGTTCCAGTACCTCTACTATCTACTCCTGAGCACACCATTGTGACAGCTCCTGTGCCCGTGGGTGGGCCTAGCTATGTTCAGCAGAACCTAGCGATCTATTTCCAGTAAGCCAACCGTGACAGTTTGTTATATAAAATAGCTGGATGAGAAGTGGTTTTTAAGGCAGGGAGTAGAGGTGCTCGGACCTAGGACCAATTTAATGAAATTCTAAAAATTTTAATTATTAAAACAAAGCAAGAAAGACGAACAGGTTCGACCATGTTCTCACATGATCAGTCAAGGTCGTATATGGTTCACCCATTATTAGTTTGCGTGAATAAGCTCGAACACATTTCAGCTTCAATTGATACACTTTTAAAGTTTTAAGGGTAAACGGCGAGCCTCGAATTCGAACAGCATCCTTCGAACTCTGAACGCTGAAGCGTTAGCGGTTCGCATTAGAAAAAAAAAATATTCATCATCAAGTTGATGATGGTGACTTCTGTATTTTTACTCTAGTGGAATAAATGGGGTATGGCCGCTTTAGGGCCCAGAGGTGAGAGAAGGTCCCGCAAACCCGCCCCAGGGGCGCAGTGGGAGTGGGAGGGGGCCCGTGAGGCTATAGCAACATCGCTGAGCCTCTGCCAAAGTTTTGCTATGGGTCCCAATGATGTACTCACCCCCCTCCCCCACCTGCTATTGCCCCTTTTGAGTCCAGCTGGTGTGGATGCAAATTGGCCCCTTTGAAGGCAGTGGTACATCATTTATTAAATGTTTCATATTATTTAACCTGTGTCCAGGACTGTCTTGTGGAGGGACAGTCCCATAGGCAATGATAAAGCCTTGCTGCCGTGACATTTAGTCCTATTATATACTGTATATTCTGTGGGGTAATAGTTATACCCTATGATATGTGTTTATGGCTGTTTCTATGTACACGCTAGCAGGCAACATATATCAATGTGATGGTGTTTCCTGGTTTGTAGCATGAAAGGTTACCATTTCTCTATGCACATTTTAATCTTATTGTCATCGAATGGCTTGCGTAGAAACGTATAAAATATGTAAATTTCTTTTTCAGGGGGAACAATTAATAGGGAGCTCAACAAGTTTGTCTAGTTGCATAAGTGAAGTGTTTAATCGATTTACTGTAAAATTATTGGGCCTGTAGGAAAAGCCAATCATGTTTTCCTATATGCTGCCCGTACGTAAATGGCTTTCTTGACGTATGGTCTAATAGAGATGTCATTGATTTGATGCTCTTTTGTTACACAAATTTCAAAAGGGGTGACTGACTTGTCCACTTTTAATCTCCATGGGCCTGATTCATTAAGGAGCGTAACTGGCGATTTTTTGCGCACAATTACTCTGCTCACGACCAGAACCGGACCAGACGCCACAGAACGCAGCAACGTTCAATTCATCTGTGAGTGCAAAGGACGCGTACTACAGCCTAGGATTCCAATGGTGGAACGTGGAAGGGACTGGGCGGATGCACGTGGTCAATGTACAGTAAGTTTTTAAAAAATGCACATTACGTTTGCTTTGCGTTCCTTATTGTGTGAACCAAAAAATCAGGCCCCATAAGAAAAAAAGATGTGGGATGTTATTGCTGTCTGGATTATGCTTAAGTCATAGCCACCTGCGCCAGGCTGACATTAATAATGGGTTGTCAGGCACGTCTGCAGGAATATCATGTTTGTGTGTTATGGCGGTAAGAAATTAGATTCATATCGGGGAGGAATTATTTTTCTAGAGATGCATTTGCATAATTGTCTTGTTCTTGTAGCCAATACCCGAGATACTGGAGAAGGGCTGCGTAATTATAAGTTAGTATGTTGTGGAAAATTGATTCCCTGTCTAGCTTTGTCTGTTGTAGTTTAATTAGGTTAATACACAATCTCTTATTATGCCATATGAAGCTTCATAATGTGTCTTTAATGAGTGTAACATGTTTAGCAATTAATATTATGTCTGGAATCTGTAAAGGACATAGAAGTCTGGGGGGAGTTGTCATCTTTATTAGGTTGAGAGCTGAAGGTTAGCGGCATTCATTGTTTTATTTATTGTTATATTTCTTTTTAGGTTATTGTATACCAATAGCAGACGTACCTGACAACCCGCTATCAATGTCTACACGTGGCAAATGCTACGACTTAAGCATAATCCTGACAGCAATAACATTCTACATCTTCCATACTTGAGCAACATGGGACCTTGTTTTCATGTCTGTATTTATTTTGTCTGCCTTGTGTGTCCTTGTTTTATGTATGTCCTGTTTTCCCCACTGTACAGCGCTGCGGAGCACTGTGGTGCCTTACAAATCTACCATAATAATAATAATAATAATAATAATAATAATAATACCAAGGTATTCTATGGAATGTTTTGCCCATTTGATATGGTGTTGTGTAGTCCAAGGTGGTTTTGTAGTCTTAGCGAGTGTTACTGATTTTTCAATATTTAAGGAGAATCCCACAATCCTCCCTTGTTCGTTCATTTTCTTCATTATCCGTGATAAGGATGCCTTGTCCCAAAACAAATCCCAATTGCTCATTTGTTACAACAGTCCTGCACACAATCACAGAAACGTATTCCTTTTTTATAGGGGTAGAGAAGAGTACATTTGAAAAATAAAAAAATGTTCTGCGGTATATTCTACAGGGAATTGTGCATTTTTGCCTTGCAGGATTAAGCCTTAAGTGTTATGGTTTAATACCCCTTTAATTTTTGACCCTCCCAGAGTCCCTCTATATTTTATGTTCTGCCCAGACTTCCTTGGTAAGCCCTAGACACGTCACAGAGAGAAAATTAATGGACACTGTCATGGTCCTACGTAGGTCAACTTATCGACTATTGATTCTGCAAAATTTCCAGAATACAATGCTATAATACCATTCCATGGCCTGGCGAAGCAAAAGATTATCAAAGGTTGTATTGCTGGATCGTGGCATCTCTTGGAAAGTGAAATTGTTGCCGCAAAATTCAATTTGCCTAAATTTCCATTGCAACTTCGTTCATCCCTGCTTTGGGGCTACTAACATTTAAAGGATAACTTGAAATTCAGATTTGGTCGAAGTTCCATAAGTGAAACTGTGATACCTGTGGTCCGCATTGCATCTGCATTGGATGCGCTTTTGATATCTGCTGCAGTTCGATGATGTTCTGCTCACTCATTCTGGAAAGCCTACTTGGCTGAAGCAAGGAGAATATTACCACACCATGTCAGCCATCAGGGGATGCGTGGATTGGCTGAAATGCAGAACCCCAGGTAAGGGATATATTTTTTATTAATGTTCAACTTATGGAATTCTGTTTTGGGTTGAGTTAGCCTGTAGCTTCCCTGCCAGCCTTAGACTTCCTCAATATGGGCATGTTTAAGGGATCTTCTGTGTGTCGCTTTGAGGTGGTTTAAAAATGCATAGAATGCTAGTCTTCTCTCCTTTTGTGGTCTGGCCCTTGACGCCCTCCAGCCCCCATATCTGTTCAGGGCCCTAGGCATTGGGTTAGGCCATGTTGTGGATAATTTAGGTCTGCTTAGAAGCATGGGTGAGATGGCTTCATCTCTTCCACCAGAGGAGAAAAGTCCCGTCTTGTTAACCGTATCAGACAAAACTCAGTGATACTGGGAATAGAATTTAAAGAGGAAACTGTTGATTACTATCAGCAAGACTCTAAGCCAGCTCTCTGCTGGAAAATACAATAACATGGTCTTCAAATTAGTGAGACTCACAGAAAATCTATACAAGGTGACGGGTCTGCAATAGGGGAGGAAGCAATTCTGGTCGCCTTGGATAAATCTCCTCAATTCAGCTTCTCATCCTTCACGTGTATTCAATATTAATAGTAAAATCCAAGGATCGTAAAATACATTCAGTGCCGAGTAGGAAAATAAAGCTTATTAAGTCTGTCCTTGACTAATATACTCAGGCGGTGACCCAAATAACGAAAGAGACAGCATTAATTATAACCAACTACATAATTTCCATTCTTCATCTGCACATGGAAAACGGGGATGAATATGCAGATATCCGAGTGAATGTAGACATGTTCAGGGACATTCTGCAGCCTCGGGGGGGAAAGCAAATCCAAGTGTACAGCAATATAGAAAGTAATTGGATTGTGTTAAACATCAAGCAACGTATATCGTTAGCTCAAGAGTAAATCAAATATAGTCTGAGCAAAGCAACATCTACAACCATGTCACTTGAGACATCGGGTACTCGGTGCTGATTTTAAAGGCAGTTTAGAAGGACACCAGGAGGCCTCTTTCCTTAATTTTCACAACACGATCCGTCCTTATGAAATTGGACGACTCATTTTATCTCCCTGTGTTTGGCCTATGAACTCAAAACCAATTGGGCAGGGAGACTGCGTCTGAATATTTCTGTGCAGTCCGGCGGAAACTTTTTTGTGAAGCATTCAAATAAATAATGATGCATGATCACGAATTAGTGTTGTATACAGCAAATGGTGTTTAATTTGGGAGTTTTTAGGCCTGTAGCCTCAAAATAAAACTGACCAAAGAAGGTTGAAATTTTTCCCTGCATTGCAATTTCAAGAAAGGGAATGGTCTTGGGAGAAAAATATTTTGGGGAAGACCTTGAAAGTAAAAGGTTGGCAAACAATATATCAAAATAGAGACATCTTGGAAGTAGCCTGAATAGTGGACGTCCTTGGGGACAACTGGAAGAAATGTCTGGGACTACTAGAGCCAAAGAGGTGACGGCTTCATAACTCCCTACTCTCAAGGACAACTGCTGCAAAGTCCTAAAAACCTCTACTTGTTGTTGATATCATTGACTAACTGACTTATTTATTCCTATGTATCGTCAGACCATTGTTATATTAAAGTACTACGAAGTCACCAACATTCCCAAGAGAATTTAATATACCTTCATCAACCAGGACAGGAAAAAGGACTTCACTAGAGATGTGACAACTAGCTATTGATGATGGTACATTAGAGTCCCTACATTTTAGATCATAGTTGTAATTAGGTATTAGATTACGTGATAATTCCCAGCAGGTAACATATAGTAATTATCATGCAGTGATTCAGGGACGATATATCAAGAAACTCTGCTTTATTGACAATTATTAAGCAACTTTATGTTGCGGATAAAATATTACAGAGTTTATACAAATGCCATTTATTGTATATTGTAAAGATGAAACAACAGGGAACGTGGCATAAAGTGGCGAGGGAAGTTGTGGTAGATGCTTTGTTTAAAACTGTGTCCATGCTAGCGCATTCTCACATATATTGGAAAACTCTACGTACAAAGGGGTCAAGAGTCAAGTGACGGCACTCAGTCTCCCTGCTGGTTCTAGTCAATGCCTGCAATCAGCAGGACTGAGATTTATTCATCCTATGTGCAATGAAAACACCCCCGGATTTAACTATCCCTGTTTCAGCTAAGCCACTTAAGAAGAGTCGTGTGATTTGAGAGGATGGTGTGTACGTTACCTAAGTGCAGAAAGATCATGTTGAATCGATAAAAAAAAAAAAACATAACAAGCTAAATTACTTTTTCTGTCCCTGTTGAGAATGGCCGGGGAGGAGAGAAAGAGAGAATACGAGAGGGATGAGAAGGCGAAGATAGTAGGGAAGAGAAAGAGACAGGCGGATCATCATTATTGTTACTGTGATGAAAACTGTGTTTATTTCTTATGTATCCCGTCAGATGCTGTTAATAAAATGTTATTAAACAAAACAAAGTGTAAACGGTAAATATATATTAATCAGCCACAGTAAGGGGAGAGGGAAAAGGGGTTTAGTCCTCTCAAACAATGAAGTAGCGTTGGTGGGTGAATAGTCCACTTTCTGGGTCTGCTGAATCTGAAGGCCATTACTTGCTTCTAATTCCATTGGATCTCAGTGCCGCATTTGACACTGTTGACCACTCTCTTCTCATACAGACGCTACAATCCCTAGGTCTTCAAGACACTGTTCTATCCTGGTTCTCAACCTACATATCTAATAAACCTCACCTCCTCTCTGCATAGTTTATCAGTTGTAGTAACCACCAGGTTCAGTCCTAGGTCCTCTGCTATTCTCTATCTACATCACTACTCTTGGTAAACTAATAAGGTCCTTTGGATTTCAGTATCATCTCTATGCGGATGATGTACAAATCTATCCATCCTCTCCTGATCTCTCACTATTTGTGTTGGCCCACGTTACTGACTGTCTTTCTGCCATTTTATCTTGGATGTCCTCTTGCCATCGAAAACTCAATTATTCAAAAACAGAGTTAATAATATTCCAACCCAACAACAAAAGTTACCTACCTGACATTTCCATTTCTGTTCACAACATGACAATAACCCCACAAGCAGGCTGATAAGTGTGATCCTTGGCTCAGAACTGTCTTTTGTTCCTCACACCCAATCTGTATTTAAATCCTGTTACACACATCTAAAAAAAATGTGCACATATCTCACACAGATGCAAAAACTTTAATTAATGCACTTATCATCTCCCACATCAACTATTGCAATTCCCTCCTTACTGGTCTTCACCGAATCAGACTCTCAACCCTATGATCTATTATGCAGGCAGCAGCAAGATTGCTTTTCCTTGCAAATTGTTCTTCCACTGCTGATCTACTCTGTCTGCCTCTATATTACCTGTTACTTTACCAAATCCAATATAAAATACTTATACTAACATATAAGGCCTTCAACAAAACAACTGTATGAACATACATCTCCTCACTTGTTTCAAAATATCTCCCAACTTGACACCTCCGTTCTGCACAAGATCTGCGTCTCTCTTCGACTCTTCCCATTCCCGGTTACAGGACTTTTTTCGGGCTGCACCCACTTTGTGGTATTCCATCCCTGACAAAGTAAGACTTTGCTCTAGTCTTCAAACCTTTAAGTGTTCTCTGAAATCCCACCTCTTCAGACAAGCTTATAATATTCCTCAACCACCCTCCTAACTTCCCTAGGTTACCCTATTGCCACCCTTTACCTTTTTAATTTTGACACAAGACGACCACCCTCTGACCCTCATTGCTGTGTTACTGAATCATATGGGTCACTAAGCACTCCTTACCTTTGCAATCTGGCTAGACCAATACGCAATGTAGCAAATAAAACTTGATTATGACTAGAATATTTGTGACTTGGCTGGAGTTTTGTTTTACTTTTCCTAAATAAAATATTGCGTAATGAAATTGGTTCATTCTTTTTGAATAGCCTTGTATAAATAAATGATGATGATGATAGTTATATTAAAGCAGTTTGGAGGTAATATTATTAAGCTGAGTCCAAGGACCCCGAGTTCTATGTAATTAAGCAGACAAATTCCTCAGGACACTGGTAATCAATTCAATCTCATATATGTACCATAGTTTACTTCCCTGAGAGCAGACATGCTTGGTGAGTTAGGACTTTTCCAGGATCCAGCTATGAGACTAGTGGTGTGTCTTACAAAGCGTGTTTAACATGCTTGTTACAGTGTTTTGGGGCACCCAGGAGTGGAAGTAGAAAATATTTAGGACGTAGAGGGATGTCACCATCAGCTAGAGAGATAATAAGAGCCAGAACTTCTGACCAGAATCTTTAAAGACTTGGACAGTTCCACCAATATAAGAAAGAGCCTTTCTCTAGGCAGCCCCTCCAACAGAGAGGCAGGAACTTGGGTAGAGCCTCTGTAGCTTGGTTAGAACTAGGTACCAACAGTGTAACAATTTATATGCATTTTCCTTGAAGCGAACGTTGATGGAGGATTTGGCCACCCTTTGCCAAATGTCCGACCATTCTTCCTCATTCAGCTCCCCACCAAGATCTCTTTCCCAATTCTTCCCTTGAGAAGATTTCGCTGTTGTGCTTTTAGATGGTGCTATAAACTACAGGAATGAAACGAGGCCCCTGGACAAGGGACTGATAAAAGTGTTTTGTTTTTTTTTAATCATGGCTTATTGTGGCAATTACATTTTTACTTATTATTTTATCACCATGGCAGCTAAATATTCAGATTTCATTTAGGTGATCACTATCTGTGAGACATGTGTGAGATCAGTAGCTCACAGGGAGTGCTGGTCCTTGTAGTACCCTTTTTGGACTATTTCCTGATTAGTTAGCTCTCAATTTAAGAACACTTTAATATGTGACCCAATAGACAGACTCTTATTGTTTGAGTTAGGGACCTCCCTATTCAAAGCACTCGACATGTTTATGTGTAGGAGATATTTGTGAAGATCCACCGCAATACCAGCTACAGACGACAGGTGGCACTGTCAACACTGAAAACTGCACATTCTTTTTCACTTACTGCAATCAGTACTTTTGCTAATGGTCAAGTCAATTAAGAATGATACCTCCCTTGTATGTAACCTTTATAAAGCCATTACTCTTACCAATCTTTTCACGAGCAAAGTTGGAATTTCGTTTCTATGCTGGTGCTTCAAGAATCTTGTTTTGTTTCCCCGTTTCTTGACTGTGGCTCCATCCCTTGCAAATCTACCTTTTCCAACCCATCGACCTCAGCTTTGTCCTCACGATCTGTCCCCTCAGGACCAAGCGGCTAGGCAGGCTGCGTTGTGTCTCTGATAACTACCCGGGCCAAGTGGTTCTCTACTGGGATATATCACCATCTTAACAATTGTTTTGCATCCTTCCAGAGGAATGAATGTTACAGGTTGATCGGTTTGAGGGGGGGTGGGGTTGGGAGTATCACAGCATCGGGGGGAATAACTGACATGCTATGCTTTGCGCATTGCTATTTTCCCTTTTAGTCCTTGTCTAAAGACTGTGCTATGTATTATACTACCCTTCCTGTTGTGTACATCATTTTACAAGATCTTTTTTTGTCTATAACCCATAATAAGTCTGGGAGTCAGCTTTGCAACCTATGGTTTGTTACCGTTACTTTGGATGTAAGTCACCCTAGGGTGCATTGACTCAGAAGCTGGTATTTAATTCAAGATTGACATCATAACCTAGAACGTGTCTGATTATTGGAGTAGAATTCAGGGAAATATTGATAAAAATAAGTTTAAAACAAAAATAGGGAAATTAATTCAGTAACAAATATTTGTATATACTGAATTAGAAAGTGTTAAGTAACAGTTAACTTTCATATGAAGCTATGAGGGATTTAGTTAACTCTATTTGCAGTATTGTGCTAATGACATTCCCCGCTGGCAGGAAAGAGGTTCCATTACTATGATGGGGGATTGAGTGGAGGTATTGTGAACTCCAGGGAAAAGCAACGACAGAGTTTATGTCCCTTATGTATTGTGTATTTTCCTGATAATGAGATTACCGAGCCGGCCCGTGTAATATGAACTGTAAATCTATCCCGAACTCGGCAGAAATTCATCCGCTCTTATTGCAGATGTCTGTAACTAAGACTCCGGCTACTGTTGGGATGAGCCACACATTGTAAACCTGCAGACAGCTTGTTATATTGATTAGACTGCTAGAAAAACCCATCTCACGTCCACACGTATCAGGGGTGATAAGTCCTGGGGATTTCAGGACCGCAGTTGGTATTGGTGTAAAGCACAACACATCATTACTCTATTTGACCAGCAGACGTGTGCTTTGAAATAACAGGATTTATAACATAACCCAACTCTTCAACTAAATCACTATTTGCAAACGCATGAAACGTCACTGATGTAAAAATCATCACAAACTGGGCATTCTTGCAGTAAAATGTTTATTCCACTAAAACTAAGTTATTACTAGAACAATTGTTACCCAAGATATTCTACATGGCTAGAAAATTAGATAACTTCAAGCACAGCTGTACTTGTCTCATTGGAGCTTGTACGCTTATGTTCCTGCCACGGTCACACGAACACACACAAGGGTCATAGAAGTACTAGAATATCTTTGGACTTAGGAGGAACAAACACAGAGGAAAATCCACCAGCACACTGCTATAGCCAGCAAAGGAGCTGCCATTTCCACTTGTACATGCAAATGCAAAAGTCTCAGTTGCACACATTTGCAAATGTATGTTTAAGCCACCCGCCACTCCACGGCGCTTTTTCTAATAGGGTGGTTCCAACTCTAATCCTGAGCAACGTCTACAGATCTACAGATTCTATGCACCTTGGGGTGGAATTTAACCCTGTCCCTGGGAGAAATCAATGGTAACCACTGTGTCACTGTGCCACCATTGAACATGTGTGTGTAATATATATATATATATATATATATATATATATGTATATATATATATATATATATATATATATATATATATAAAATTATATGTGTGTTTTCCCATGCTAACCCACAAGGGAGACAGAAATGAACAACCCTACCAGGATTATACTAAGGTCATACTGAAAAGCACAGGGATAAAAGCAGAAAAGATAAAGCAATATCTTTCGTGAAAGCTGCAGGAGCGCAAATAGAGATAGGAAAGCTTAAGTTGTCTGAAGGTGAAAAACACATTTGAACCCTGAGATGGACAAAGTGGTTTCCCTTTAAAGTATTGTTACAGCTATATCTGAGAGAAAGCTATATGTATATATGTACGTTACAGCAGAATTAATGGGAAAATATCTCATTTTATAGTATAGTTTATTTTTATTTTACATACTGGACTGCTAGTACTTATTCTGCAGATACAACCTTATTTCTATGTTAATATATACTTACCTTATATCTTGCACTGCAAAGCTCAGAGCATCATCAATAAATCACAACAGGTGTTTATCGACGGAGATAGAGAGATAGTTTATCTCCCTATCCGTCAGTGGCTGCTGCTGCGCTGTCACCTGTAAGGAGATTCGCTAGGTTTCCCTGGGGAAAGATTTCCCAGAAGCCTATTTAATAAGAATGGCCTGTACCACTGCAATCCTCCTTGCACCGTCGCCCTCCCATGATGGCGATAGCAGAAGATATAGAAATAAATTATTGTTACTTTTTCATTTTAAGCAAAGCCTTTTTATTAATCGGAATGCCTGCAAAATAATCACGTCTTTTTATCTTTTTAAAATATTTAATTTATGTATTTATTTTGCAAGTGGAGCTGGAAGCCCGAGGTTTCCCATTCGACTGCACCGGCAAGCTGGGGTGATGCATACACCATTGTTGTGTACCACTACTGCAGGGGCACACGGAGGATTTGTCACGGGGGGTTTCCTCCACCCCCGAAAAAAAACAAACAAACCTACAGCACCGCCGCAGACGCTTCTTAGACAGCACCGCGGCTGCTGTATACTACAGTGCCGATATGCAGGGCACTTTTTCAGCGGAGGAGGGGGGGTTTCTGGAGACCCAGAAACCCCCCCTGCGTGTGCCACTGTACTGACTGGAGTAGCGGTAAGACCTCGTATTGTCGGGTAGCTAAGTATCGCTCAGCGGCTCTGCTGGTAAATTGCAGTGATAGGAGGTTTTCTAATGACGCTTATCTCAGCCCCTATAGCCAGGTTTTAGCAAATAGACTTATTATCCTGCAGCCATGAAAATTGGTGTCAGCTAGCACTGTTCGGCAGATCCCCTGGCCCATGGGAGACAAGATTTAATTTTCTGCTTTCTTATGAGCACTGATGTCATTGCACAGCTAACCTTATGGAAGAGAGACAGCATTTTACAATCTCTCTATCTCATACTTGCCAACTTTTCCTCGCTGGCTTCAGGGAGATCCTGGGAGAGGTGGGAGCGGGGCTTGATGAATCACATAATTGTTGCCACGCCCCCTAAATGAATGTCACAATTTTTGGTCAATTACAGCAGGGGCGGGGCTAAGAAAACGCGATATTTGCATCATTAAGGCCCCTCCCATCACTTATCTATTGGCCAAACGGAGAGGTTGCCCTGCTCTACCGGGAGCCCAGGAGGTCTCCCAGAAATGCTGGAGTCTCCCGGACATTCCAGGAGAGTAGGCAACTATGCATTAAAGGAAAGCAGCTAATGAATCTCTAGAGACTGAAGTGTCTTTTATATTTCTGTCTCCATTACTGAAGTCATGTTGTCTTACCTGTCAGTCTTTGATTAAATCTTGGTCTCCATGAAAATGGCCACCTCCATAGGCATCAATACATGGACATAGGACACAATTTCTGAACAGTGTCATCATGCCACAGATGGTGAAGCCAACCACGTCTTGTACTGGCTCAGCATCAGGGAGAATGCCAGACTCTTCAGGGAGTGAGGGAGATCACCCCTAGTTCAGGCAGTCTCCCTGACATTCAGGGAGAGTTAGCAAGTATGCTCTATCTCCAAGGCAGCTACATGGTACGTGAACTAGAGGAATGGAGACATGAGGGAGAAATGTCAGCTGAGTAAGGGTAGAAAGGGTAGAAAAGTCTTTGTGCAGACTAAAACAAGCAAGAAACAGCATGAAATACATTATGTCAAAGTTGTGTTCTAGATTCAGAATGGAGAATTTATTTCTCGCTTTGAAAAATCTTTGTAAAGTGGTGAATGCTACAATTTTTCACAGCAAGCGCTGGTTAAGTGTAAGCAGTGCTAACATGTCAAATATAATGATGAGCGTTTTCTCAAAAACTCAAAATATTTGCAAGAATGTGGCAATCAGCAATGCGGTTAACATTATGGGCAACTCAAAAGGAAGCAATGAAAATGTCATTGCCAAAAGGTCAAGTTAAAGTAGGTGTTATTCACAAAATAGGACCTAAGTGCTAAGCCGAGTCGATTAATATTAGTGGCAGAAGCTTGTATGTTACATACTCAGCAGCGTGGGAATACATTAAATTGATCCTATATGTAAATTATTAGGTGCATTACGAGATCACGATGGCTCAGTGGTTAGCACTTCTGCCTCACAGCACTGGGGTCATGAGTTAAATTCCCAACCATGGCCTTATCTGTGTGGAGTTTGTATGTTCTCCCCGTGTTTGCGTGGGTTAATGAAAAAGTACAAATCTAAAAGCAACAGATCTTTGTGTCAGGGTGGTTAGAAAAAAAAAACGGAGGGAGTAAGAATTGTAGAGGTACATAAGGGTAAAACATACTATCAAAATAAGTATTTCAGTTGGAAAGGGACCTCTGTAGGTAGCAGGAATATTGATGCATAGAAGATAGATCTGAGTTCATGGATAGACGAGATCCTGACCTACCTCTCAAAATTAAATTAGTCAGTGGAAGTATATCGTATACACCCAAGATCGCTAAAAGTGCTTAAATGGGCGCTGGTCACTAATTGAATTATTCAATCAGCCGCTTTTAACAGGAGTGGTCCCACATGACTAGAAAAGAGCAAGTGTAGACTTGCTTCACAAAAATGGAAGTAGTAAAGAGGATGGTTATAGAGACCAGTGATCCTGACATCAACAATGGGGAAATGAATGGAAACACTGCTGAAAGAAAGGATTTCAGAATATCTCAAATTCAACAATTTAGAAGACCCTTAGCAGCAATGGGTTTACTAGGGATCCTGTCAAAATATCTGATTGATTTTAGTAAGGTATTGTCACTATCCAACATTGAAGATTGACAAACTGGATCGCTTGGGATTTGATTCAAATATCGGTCAGTGGATTCGACATTGGTTGAAGGATATTAACGGCAGCATGGTGGCTTAGTGGTTAGCACTTCTGCCTCACGGCACTGGGGTCATGAGTTCGATTCCCGACCAATGGCGTTATCTGTGTGGAGTTTGTATGTTTTCCCCATGTTTGCTTAGGTTTCTTCTGGGTGCTCCAGTTTCCTCCCACATTCAAAAAACATACTGGTAGGTTAATTGGCTGCTATCAAACTGACCCTAGTCTGGGTGTGTGTATGTAAAGGAATTTAGATTGTAAGCTCCAATGGGGCAGGGGCTGATGTGAGTGAGTTCTCTGTACAGCGCAGCAGAATTAGTGGTGCTATATAAGTAAATGATGATAGATGACAGACAGTTGTAGTGAATGGAATGCATTCACAAGAAGGAAAAATACCCCAACCATTTGTACTTGGACCAGTCTCCTTTAATATCTACATTACTACTGGTATTGAATGGAAAGGATTTCTTTTGGCAAAGATATGTAACAGGCTAAACACATCAGGAGGGGGAGGGGGGGGGGGTTGTAGTGTTGAGTGACCAAAATGATTGATGTTCAAGGTAGATTAGAAGAATGGTTATGAGTGTAGCAACTACAGCTCAAAGCCAAAATCATGCAGTTGGGTTTCAGAAATCCAAAGAGAGAATATGGCGTTAACAGCATAACAATGACAACTACTGGGGGAGAAAGTGATGTAGGAGTCGCTACTTTAGGTGCCTAAATAGGTCCATGTCCATGTGAAATCACAGTTCTGTGCCCATATCTCCAGAAGGACATCAATTAGATATTGCGGAATCAAGGGCTACTATAATGGTCCATGGTCACACTGACCAGGACAGTCTAAAGTACCTTAATGTGTATAGCTTGGAACAGATAAAGGAGAGGGAGGAATGATAGACACTTTCAAATATATCCAGGGTTTTAACAAGGTGCAGGAAGGGAGCATTCTACAAAGGAAGAGAACATGCACTAGAACTGGGAGGCAGCCAGCTTAGCGGATGTGTGGGGGAGAATTATTTTACTCACAAGGTAGCAGGCAGGTGGGACAGCGTTACAACCAGTGATTGAAATGGATATTTAGAAGTGGAGGTATGGAAAATCCAAGTAATGTCTGAGTTTTTAGCAATAGAAAGTGGCATATTAGAGATTAGTGTTTGGTTCTTATCTGCCAAGAAATTCTATATTTCACTGTTAATCTGCGGTCACCACTCCGTGGATGCAATGCAGCGCAACTCACCATAAGTGAACTATTCATCTGCCTATGAGTACACATACTACAATAACCTAATATTATTTTCAATATAAGCAATCTGTTACTGCAAAACACCTACAAATCTAACTTCATTTCATCCCCTTTTGACATCTTTTTAAATTTTCTTGTCTGATTATTCATTTCTCTGGCTGAGCATCCTCTCTGTATGATTAGCATCCAATCCTGTTTTATTTCCCTTCGGATGGTAATTATCAAGGCGTAATTGGGTTGCCAAACAAATCGGAACAGAGGACAATAAGAGGCAGATAAGATTTAGACGCGCATCTGTCACGCCGGGAAGACCGACACGTTTAGGATTTTCATTAGCAAACGTCTTCTCCGGCTTGAAGGCGAGAGAGAGTAGAGTACGTTTCCTGCAGGGGACGGCAGGAGTGAGCACATTCATTCTGTGCAGTGCCGTAACTAGACATTTTAGTGCCCTGGGCGAGACAGGGCACCGGCGCCCCCCATCTATGTGGGAGTGGCATTTGACAAGTGGGTGTGGCCAACCTAGTGTGTGGGTGTGGCTAGCACTTTACTGAAAGAATTCTGTTACACATATTTGCAAATATATATATATATATATATATATATATATATATATACATACACACAGTGGTGGAATTGAAATAAATTAACAACCGGCTCTCTGCCCTAATGACCATTTAAAGTATGCAAAAAATATATAGCGAAAGGTATTCTAATATCTCATGCACTTAATACTCACATAAGAATGTGTCTGTCTGTTAGGGAATTTGGACTGTAAGCCCCAGTGGGGCAGGGAGCATTACTATAGGATAACAAACAAAGCTTGTTAGAGCTTATTTTTAGAGCTTATTTTCAAGGGCCCCTATAAAGGATATAATTAAGATTAAATTATTTTTTTTCATTTAAAATAGGAGAGAGAGACTGAGATAGAGAGAGAGACTGAGACAGAGAGAGAGAGACTGAGACAGAGAGAGAGAGACTGAGACTGAGAGAGAGAGACTGAGACTGAGAGAGAGAGACTGAGACTGAGACTGAGAGACTGAGAGAGAGACTGAGAGACTGAGACTGAGAGAGAGAGACTGAGAGAGAGAGAGACTGAGACTGACTATGAATTCATTTTCAGCTTGCACGGAGGTGGGGAAAAAGGAAAAATAAGCCTAAAGTGAACTTCGTGGACTGAGATACTATTATGATAACAACATTATTCACAACACTTCAGGAAAGCGCTACGTATCTCCATAGCTTACTTGGCTACACTGTGGAAGAACTGCACGCGATGCTTGCCATTCAGCCGGACAACGATGAATAAAAGTATGGAGTACATTTGTCAGAAGCGCACAATTGTACTGTTAAAAAGACCAAACACCCAAAAATGAGCCTTTACAAAAGGAAGACGGCGTGAAATTGACAGAGAACAAAAGACAATGTTATTTACCGTCCTATACGGCGATGTGCCTTTAACTTCTGCAGTGGAACGCATGTGCGTTCCACAGACAGGAAGTTCGGCATTTGTGTTCCAAATGCCGAACTTCCTGTCTGTGGAACGCACATGCGTTCCACTGCGGAAGTCAAAGGCTTTTCTTTTCACTGCCAAAAGAGCTAGGTAGCGGGCGGCTGCTGCGCCCATTTGGGGCTTGCGCCCTGGGCGACGGCACCGCCCGCACCACCCTAGTTACGGCTCTGATTCTGTGCCTGTTAAGTGGATCAGATTCACTGAGCGAAACACATATACACTTTCTGCCAATTGTAATCCTTAAACAGGTTAATAAAACATATGTAAATTGTGTATGTATGCCTGATTATCGGCTTCCCTGGCAGTGTCAGAGAGGATTGTCTGCTCTTACACCGGCTTACTATCTAGGGCCTGATTCATTATGGTGCGAAAAAAAAACGAATCGTAAATTGCATTTTCTTTAAAAAAAAACCAAAACGGGCCTGAATTGTCCTCACACTTCACCTTCCCTCCAGGAGATGTGGAGAGTATGAGTACATTAAATGTTTGATGTGAACGTCTTTGGGAAGCAACCTTGTTTTTTTTATCAAGGGAATGGAATGTTTTTGTATTTCATGTGACATATTTGAAACGTCTACATTTCCACTCTAAGGGCTAGATTTCCTAATCTGCGGGTTTGAAAAAGTGGGGATGTTGCCTATAGCAACCAATCAGATTCTAGCTTTCATTTATTATGTACTTTCTACAAAATGACAGCTAGAATCTGATTGGTTGCTATAGGCAACATCCCCACTTTTTCAAACCCGCAGCTTAGTAAATCTAGCCCTAACACTAATCTCACACTGGCAATTTTCTCGCACGTATAATTTAGCCACATCAAAGTACTGTTCCATACCTGTCATGACTATAGCCTAATCAGGATAATTAGTAAAACAATTTTTTTTTAACTTGGTCATGATCACTTCCCCAAAAAAGTTGGTAGATAACCTTCCAGCAAATCACTGTGAATAAGCAAAAAAGGGGTTAATGTATGTTAATGTACAGAATACTGATGCTGTCACCTGGGTTTATTGTTTATTCTGAGATTGCTGGGGTCACAGGTAAGCATGTGATCACTGCCAACAGATGCAAAAAGATTGGGAATTTCTTTGGCCGGGAAGGACCATATTTGGGTTCTCTCCAAATCTTTGAGGTGATGCCTTTACTTTGGTCGGCATACGCGTAACCACCCTGGTCGACAACATCCGCACAAATGGCCATGCAGATCATCCGCACGGTGCACTTCCTAAGGAGGAAAACTGACCCAGACTTTGCTATATGTTTGGTGGACGAATAGGGGTATATCCACATAAAATGACCATACTTGCCAACTCTCCCTGAATGTCAGGGAGACTCCCTGAAATAGGGGTGATCTCCCTCACTCCCTGAAGAGTCTGGCATTCTCCCTGATACTGAGCCAGTACAAGACGTGGTTGGCTTCGCCATCTGTGGCAGGATGACACAGTTCAGAAATTGTGTCCTATGTCCATGTATTGATGCCTATGGAGGTGGCCATTTTCATGGAGACCAAGGGCTAGATTTACTAAGCTGCGGGTTTGGAAAAGTGGGGATTTTGTAGAAGGTACTAAATAAATGAAAGCTAGAATCTGATTGGTTGCTATAGGCAACATCCCCACTTTTTCAAACCCGCAGCTTAGTGAATCTAGCCCCAAGACTTAATCAATGTAAAAGACACTTCAGTCTCTAGAGATTCATTAGCTGCTTTTCTTTAACGCTTAGTTGCCTACTCTTCCGGAATGTTCGGGAGACTCCTGCACTCCTGGGAGACCTCCCGGGAGAGCAGGGCAACCTCCCCGTTCTAGCCCCCACAATAGATAAGTGGGGCGAGGGGGGGGATTGGGGGGCTTAATGATGCAAATATTGCGTCATCTTAGCCCCGTCCCCTGCTGTAATTGCCCAAAATTGTGACGATCATTTAGGGGGCCAAAATGATGTGATTAATCAAGCCCCGCCCCCGCAGTGCCACCTCCCTCGGGATCTCCCTGAAGCCAACGAGGAAAAGTTGGCAAGTATGTTATTAACTGAGACTTCCAGAATGATATAGGCTTTCTTCGTATACACCCATGATTTTATTAATCTGATGATGTCAGTGTATTGGTAACTCACTCTTTAATTTTATATTGATACAAAATTTAAGTGACTTTATTGTGTCAATAAAAAATATATGGTGCCTTGTGAAATCAACAAGCCGTACTCTATTCTGGTGTTGCCAGAAAGGATTGCGCAGGCTGATCAGTTTCCGAACGTATTGATCAGACTGAACCATTGCAATAACCTCATCGTGCCTCTGTGTACTATTTGAGTACTGTACATTGGAATCATTACAACGTAGTATCTGGTCAGAGCACAGTTGTCGCTATAATGTGGTGTTGTGTGGTCCTCTGATTGAATGTGATCCATCTGTGTCCCTTAAATAATATAAAATACATCTCATGTTCATTTTTATTCTCATCAAGTCTGCCATCTGCTTGTTATTCTAGCAACAGGAGAAAGGTCAGTACCTCTGGGATAATCAGCAACGTTGGTCTAACCGGCTAGATTTAACAGTATTGTAAGAAAAATAACAAGGGTAAATTGGAGACCCGATTGCTTGTTCTGCAATGTTCCGGGAGGTCACGGACCCCGTTGGAGGTCAGACAAACAGAATGCAACTAATTGCAGAAAAGAGCAAGGTAAAAAGAATCCTATTTCTTGACGTTTCTTATTCACCTGTGTTATAATGGCATAAATCCAGCAATAATTTGCAGAAAATGGTAAAAGTAAAGTTGAAAATGCTAAGGTGTCAACATCCCTAATTTACAGGAAATCTATATCATATGTAGGGGTAGATTTATCATAGCTTCTATAAAGGAAAAGTGGAGGTGTTGCCCTTAGCAACCAATCAGATTCCAGCTGTCATTTTTCTAGTACGTTCCTAAGGCGAGCTCAGGGAGGGCAGAAACCTCCCGTGGAGCAGAAGGGCTATGGGCCATTAGGCAACCCAGGGCCCAGTCTGCATTGAGAGGCCCAGATTACCCTAACCCCTTTTTTTGTTGTCAGGTTTAGTGGAGGTGGTTTAGACTAGATATTTCACTGAATGAACTAAGCTGCAAACAGTCATGTTAGCAAAAGGGTTAAAAATAAAATCCACTATTAGTCTCGTGCTGGGTTCTTGTTGCTCTGAGGGTAGCAAATAATTGCAGCCTGTCTAATTAAATTCTGAGTTATTAATTTGTCCCCTGAGTTCTTCTTCAGCATCCTTTTGTAAAAGCATGCGGAGGAGAGCTGACATGGCAGCTTAGTCTATGTTATTAATTGCACGATGCACACGAACTGCAAGAGATGGCTGTTACTTGTATGAAGATTATGGAAAATGGGGGGGGGGGGGAAATAGCTAATTACCCAGAAGCCTCTGCTGTAGGACAGAAGAGCTGTAAGCGATCCCTTAAGATGTTATTTGTGCTGTGGAATCAAAGGCATTATGTGTTCCTTTCAATGTTCAAGACATTTCAATTGGATTATTAGTCGTTTTCATGTTTGGAACTCGAGCCAAAGAAACAGCAACAAAGCATCTTATTGAAGGAGATGCATTCCTCGTTCACTGATGAACACACAATGGGCTCATTTTGTCTCCTTTCTCAAACTACTGGGAAGTCGGCGGCCAATGAACTTTCCTCTCACACGCACGGCCAGGTCACGTTCGTTGGCTTGAGTGATTGATTATTTATCCCGCTAGAAATCGTCACTTTCAAACCACCAGGAGACATCTCCGCTGTTTGAATCAGTTGCTCCAATACGTATCACACCAGTATATCCAATGTCATCATTATAAATAAAATATTCACCTCCTGCAGATGCACATGATGGTTGTCTGTATCACCACAAACTATAGATATACAGTTGAATAATGTGGGATTCTCTGACAGCAGCATCTAGAGGTTTGCTGAAATCTATATGTGTATTTATTCCATTTCATAGAGTACTTGTTTCCAGCAGTGAGGATGTAGAGCGTAACACTGGAGGTGAGAAGTAACACGACCTGTAGATCTACCTTGCAGTCTTTCAGAGATATATTATCATGAAGCAGAGTTATGTGCTGGTGGGATAGAAGCTTCCTTAGTGGCATTGGGTCTTCAATAAAGAGATGTTCTATCCAGGATTGTTCTTCCCATGAGGAACAGAGACTGGTTACACGCTGGCCTCTCCCCCGCTCCCGCAACACTTCTAGCACCAGCTGCGAGTCTTGTGGCTGCCATCAGTGTCCATCACTTCCCTCACCGTTGGTCACCATAATATAGTGATTGCAGAGCAGGTGACTCGTATGAACCTGTTCCTCTTCCTGTAATCTATAAATGCAGAATGAGGTTGGTATCTGGAGTTCCTGCGGATGGGGGAGAAGTGCCATCTTTGACTGCATCATGTGGTAGAATGGCTCTGTTGGCATCTCTACATTAACATTCTTATGGGAGTTCTTCTCACATGGTTATAACTGGACTTCACTTCTTATACAGTACTATGAATTGCTTCCCATTACTGTACATTTCAGCCTGTTTGATACTGCGGTAGGACCAGGGGCTGGCTGGGCTGGGCCCCGGGCCGATCTCGTAGTGGGCTACCTTGAGCTGGGTCACTGGACCACCTGTATTTTGTTCATTTAAAATGTTCCTAATAGGTTTCTGAGTTGAGTCTTGCCCTCCCTGGGCTATAATTTGCCTGCCCTCCCCTGAGCATGACCCACATTGGTGCTGCAACTGGAAGTCATATCTTCACCCAATGGGCCTCAGCTATGGAAAGGGGCTTATCCTGCTCCAGTACTATAAAATTCTGATCCTTTCCATCCCTGCTGGAAGTGACGCCTCATTGGCTAGAATTGGAGCCAACTTATCTTCAGATAGTAGAACTTCTATAACCCTCTCAAGCTCAATACGGATTTTTCTTTTCCTAGTTTGACTTCCTCTTAACTTTTCACCTTGGTTCATCTGATTATGTAGATTCCAAATTCTTGGACAAACTCATGAATGGTCATGAATTGAGCTTTTGTGACCATTTCTCACAGCAGAGAAACATTTATTTAAATTACTTTCCTAGACCTTAGTCCTCCACTTTGCTCTTTTCAGAAGAGCAGAATGGGGGCCTCCGTATGCAGACAGACCTATATCGCCGGTCTCCCTGCTGCCCCTCTAGCAGTTACATGGGCTACTCTGGCGGGTCCCCAACCACAGTCACCCATAGAACAGAAATGTGCAGTGCTGAGAGTTATTCCAATTCCTGACACAAATACCACTGACACGGATTTCTATAGAATATAAATATTTGTTTGATAAAAAAAAATGACATTAAAATGATATAGAATACCCCAATTAGGACAAGTGAGGTCATAAACCGAATGCACTTAAACTCATGTGTTTGTGCCATAGTCATTCACTGACCTATTAGGAGTTGAGTATCTTGCATACTGCAGCCAATAGTATCCAAGGGGAGGGCCTTTGGCTGCCCTATATATTCTCCCCCCAGTGACGGCTGGGCCTATTTTGGCTGCACAAATTCGCTCCCTCCCTTCCTTAAGATTTCTCTGGGGTTTGTCAATGTATTGTGCATGATAATCTATGGAAGCACAGTTAGCAGGAAAGCTTTTACATTCAGCGACTAATACGGTACTATTGCTGATTGGCCACAGGTCACTGCCCCTTTCAAAGTAACATGGCTCTTGATCTTTTTGTGTGTGGGACCCCTCGACCTGCTTTGTGTGCGCCAGAAGCGGAGTAATCACTCTGACGCCAGGTTTTGCGCGGGCCGATTGTAAAGGAGTATGTCCTGGAACCAGTGTTTAGTGCCGGATGGCCATACACTGTTTGGTTCAGTTATTAGTTGTCAGCTGACTTGCAAATGGCTTTCTCTACCACCATACTTTGCTTTAATAAATTGTGACCTTTTTGCCAAAATTTAAATTGGTGTCAGTGTCTTTATGCGTTGAAACTATTAAGGGGTTAACAGGTAAATGAGAGTTTTGTGCCATGAAGAGGCATCAGCAGTATGCAGTTTATGCCGTCTGTGATCAACAGATATTGATACTTTAACTATTAGAGAAGATTATACCATGCCGGCATGTACAGATATATGTATATAAAACCAATGTTACTTGGTATATGCCTCTAACGCCATGAAAACTAATGAATATACAGACATTAATAATCTTGGCATTTATCATCAACATCATCATCATCTATTTATAGAGCACTTATGACTGATATGCAAGACA